>NW_020450761.1:2676894-2825845 GCF_003343035.1 Apteryx rowi
CTGATCACAACTCTCTGAGCTCTGCCATTCAGCCAGTTCTCAATCCACCTCACTGTACACTCATCTAAACCACACTTCCTTCCTATTCTTACAGATAACCATTTAACTTATATGAGTGCCATTTACTATCTTTGCTAGCCCTGGCAGCTGAAGCTTGGGTTTTGGCAACAAGATAGGAGAGTACAACTTTTACCTAGCCTAAGCAAGTCCCTCACAAAAAACAAGCAGAGGTTTTTAGCTTGGCGTGGGTGAAATTAACTGGAAGGTGAGAACAACCAGAATCTTAATGAAAACATAATTTATTGAAAATTTCCACTTGGAAAATGACTACAGGTAAAGCAACAAATAAATAAACTACCCCTATATTCCTGAAGTTCAGTTTTAAGAAATTTGTAAGATGCTAATTCTAGCTATCAGGTTAAGTCCTCTCAGAAGAGGTGGTCAGTGGTCTCACTTGCTGGTAAGAGAAAATAACAAGAAACTGCCCTAGCAATGGGAGTCACACAACATGCAAATCTTGAATATTCACTTACTCACTGACTTGAATCCCTTAAAAAATATAACACACTGCAGCTGAAAGCTTCTTAGTAAAAAAAATTATCATCAGATGACTTTTTAAGTCTGTTCTTTGCAAGATTTCTCTGACAGTTATGCTAAATTAGTGATGATGTTGCGATAAGGACAGTCTCAAAGATTTAGTGCCTGATTAATAATTAAGAAAAAAAAGTCAGAGGGAGAGGTCTCTCATATTCACGCAGCAGAATTCATCCAATGTTTGCCAAATCTTTGCACATAGCTGTACCAGGCTGAAATCATCTGACATTGTCAGAACTACTGAAGCAAACTTGTTTATGGAAAGACACTATTAAGCTCTTAATTGTCTGGGACTCGACATAATCTCTCCCTCACCCATATGATTTGCTAGAGATTTGCCAAGAAGCAACTTACTATATTAGAGAGTTTTCTCAGGGTACATTTATGCCCTGTAAACACCAAAGTCTTAAAATGTTTGTTCACGGGCAATCCTTTCCAGAGCTTTCAGCAAGGGCAAACAGTGTCATACGAGGCTTTAAGGAGTCCTTCAAAGCAGCTGTTTAGAAACGCATGAAGCATGAGGCACATCATACCCTTCTTCCCACAGACCCTGGGCCAGATGTGCAGCAGGTGTAAGGCAGCATGGCCGCAGGGTGACTTTATGGGGGGGCTGTGATGATTTATACTGGCCAAAAATCTGGCCTGAGGGTTTCAGCCAACTGATTTTTCATGACCTCTGCTGAATAGAGACCCAATGTTGTCATCTCTGGTCTAACCTCAGTACTGCATTGACCTTCTCCATGAAGTGTGAAGGCACGTGATATGTTAAGGATTGCAGGTTCAGGGTTTTGAAAAGAGAAAGAGGAATTTTGTAGAACTTTCCTGAAACTGTTTCTCCAGTCCGATTTGCTGAAGTAAACACAGGCTGAAGTAAACACAAGTAAACACAATATACAATTGTATATTGCATTTATATATTTTCCTTCCAGGGTTTCTGCTGTTAGCAAAGTCTGTAGGTTCTTTACATCTGTTTATTTTCCAAAGAAAGTTCCCTTTTGTACCTTTGTAAGATCAAGAAATAAGAACATTTCTATGCAAAGATGATGTTCACTTACTTTTTTTTTCCTCCATAATTTATGTCATCCTGAAGCATGAATGAGGAATACTTGTGGGCATATGGATTTCAGAATCAGGACTTCTTTCCATTTTGATAGTATCATGGGAGGAAAAACTGTTTCCCAGAACCAAACAATTTTATTGCATTCCAGAATCATGTGCAAAACAGTGATCCCATCTGTTCAACAGCATTCCCACTAAGTACGACTGTCCTTGTTGCTCACCAGCTTAAGCAGTTCAACAAAAAGCTTCAGTTTGCAATGGTAAGATTTTCTTCAAAATACAGACACCAGTAAAATGGGCTTCATAAGGATTTGCACATATGTCAAGGTGTATTTCCTTAAATACTATTTTGACTGATATGGCAACTGAAGAATATTATGGTGCAACAACAGTCACTCCAAAATTAAGGCTTTCTTTGAGATCAGTTTTGGCGGTACCTCTAATCCACAGTAAATGAAYAAATAATAAAAATATTAACCTCAAAAGTGATGGATTAAAACCAAAACAGATTTCTTTTTTTTCCCCACAAGGCCTGAAGAGATTTTAACAAAGAGGTGCTTGAATTCAACACTCCAGGTTTAGGCCATCTTACCAGAATGATTCTTCAATAAAAAGACCATGAAATAAAAGAGACACAATTTGATTTATGAGATTCCTCTAGCCAAGAGCTGGTGCCTAGGATTTTTGTTTAACATCACTATGAACTTCAACAAATTTTGCTTAGCAAGTACAACAAAGGACTTCTGGAAACTCAAGGTAAGGGCTTTTTGGTTGCTTAATTCTGCACATCTCAATTTCCAAGCATCCCTTTTGAGTCACCTTAAAGACCTTTTAATGATGTCTCCATCTGACTACCCAAGATTCCCTTAACAGCTTTGGAAAAGTTTCATTCTAGTGCTTTTCCGTTCAGAAACAGATCTGAAAAATTGAATGCAATTTCAAGGGGTGCTTGCTAGTGGAAGAGATTGTTGCTTGGCTAGGAGGTTAGGGCATGTTTCCTGTGCCTTGCTGGTGTGATTGTTTTGCCTGCAGGCAGGGAGTGAATGCCCACCCAGACTGTTTTGCCTCAGCCTCCCTGTTTCCGCATAGCCTGTACCCCACATGCTCCTGCAGCTATGGGAGCAGAGGTGGTTGTGTGGCTCTCAGAAGGAGCCAGCTCGTGGGTAGGGGCAAGAGGGCTGGAAAGGAGATGTCTTACGAGAAAGGGACTGAAGTTGTTTCCTCCTCTCCTACAGCTCTTTGGAAGGAGGGCTCCCAGTGAGACTTAGTGGATTGTTCTACCCTTTTCTGCCCCAGGTCCCCTCGAACACCTCTGCTGCACCAGCATGGCTCTGCAGCTGTGCCCGCTGTTTCCTGTAGACCTCCTATACACACATCTGGGACGTATCAGTGGTGGGTGTAAGCAGCTTTCCAGATCATTCAGGATGTTTTATGCAAGGTATTGGTTTTATAACTATCWTCCAATGTCTAGATTTTCAAGCTAGCCAGAATCTACCTTTGTACAGGCAGTTTAGCGCTTCTCACCTTCTGTAGCCTTCAGAGGGTGTAAGAGAGGCAGGTCTGACTTTCACTCCTTGGGTTCATCCATAGCTGCAAGCATCATGAGGGCAAAGTGCTGGGCAATGAGAGAGAGATACAACTCAAATGCAATTAAGAATAATCTCTCTCCTGACTAATGACTCATACAGGGATAGGTGCCTTCAGGAGTGCAGTCATACCTAAGGCAGTGGCTGACCCTTGGCTTTTTGAAAGGGAGCGGGCTGGGTTAGAGGTGTTCCTGGGGCACTCGGAGAAATAACATACATTGAAATTTCTGATGTTTTTAATCTTTATAAGAAAACTTGCTTAAGATTTTGCAGAGGCACAGGATGCAGCTTGCTAATGCTATTAGCAACAGATCAAAATGCATTGATCTGCACGATGGGAGGGCACCTGGTGGTTAAGGCAGAAAGGCCAGGGGAGGGTTTGGGCTTCAGAACTGAGTAGCAGGTATAAGCTAGTCTCTCAGTTTCTTTATTTGTATAGCAGAATGAAAAAAATACTTGTATCTCTGCATCACAGGGTTAGCATAAAGCTTAATTAACTTGTGTTTGTGACACCCTGTCGGAAAGGTGTTAAGATAATTAGAAACATAACTCTTACATCTGCTTAGGCCTACTCCAGTGGGGCCACAACCCATAATTAAGATTTCTAGCAGATGTCATAATCCAAATGGTGACTATTAATAAATGGAACTACAGTAATAAGGAGAATGACTGATTCTTCTCCCTCTCAGAAAATGCATGCTTGAGTCTTTGCTATTGTCCAGACACCCTCAAATCCCTTCCTCCTTCGAGAGATCTGATTGTACACCAAAGTGCTGCTTGGCTTGGTGTTGAAAGAGGAAGGGATTTTATAGTGAAACATGGTGTTTTATGACAAATGTCCAGCATTTAACTAGCATCTAAAAAGCAGGCTAACCCATTTCATGCCTTGTACCATCTCTGCAGGCAACTGCAGAAAGAAGCACTTGCCATTGGAAAGGTTGTTTACTGATGTTGTTAAGAAATAGACTGACATCATTTAAATTTTTTGGAACAATGGCCTTTTCCCCATAACTGCCTTGGCTTTTGTTCACTTTCCACTGGTGCCACATGACTGGCGAGGATCTGACGTTATTCTTGATGTTGGGTGCCAAAAGAAAATGCTCTCTGAAGACTGGGTGATTGTAAGGAGTCAGCAAAACGCTGACAGGTTTTTGGTTTTTGTGTGTATTGGGGGGAGGGGAGAATGTCGGTATTCAGTATTCCTATTTCATTAGGAAAATTCGTACCTGCAGAAGAGGTATCCAGCTTGTTGGTATCTGAGGTGCTGGAGGTAGTAACAGAGAGGAGCTGAAGTCAGGTACTCAACGTAAGGGCTGGAAGCTCTCTTGATTGGAGTCAGGCTTTGATGAATTCAGATTATACTGATCGACAGAAATAAAACAGGTTTGTATAATCAACAGTTTCCCTCCTTACTCTATTTTCTCTCCAAAGCAGATCATCGAGGTTAATCTTGGTTTTCCTGCTCTTCCCATGCTATTTCCCCTAAGTTCCTCAATTCCTTCACCTCACTTCATTCCTCCTCCCCTGTCTGACTTGTCTCTTCCAAGGCAACCCGGAGCTGTTTTCCTCACCACTGTGCTTGGGTCTAGCTGGGGTTTGTGGTGCTCACAAGAGCAACAGGCCTTCTACCCCCGTTCAGGTGTCCAGGCCAAGTGTTACCTGCAGGAGCTAAGCGTGCCTGACCCAGAGAGTGTTTTCTGCAAATTTAACCATTCAAATCTAAGAAGTATGTACAAACTAGGACTCCTCACAGGCTTAGAGTCTGGAAAAAAATTAGCTGCATGTTAGTGGGGATGGCAAAATTCTTGTACTCAATAAAAAGAGCTGCACAACTATCATCTGCTCAGATAGCTTTTTCCCAAATCCTACTGGCATTTGTGATTTCCGAACAAAAGATTACCTAATTTATTTATTTTAAATATGGATATGAAGTTTATTCCCTAGCCTCCTCCTCAGCCACGGTGGAGATGTTTTGCCTCAAAAAAACCCAGTACAAAATAATCCCCAACACCCCCTTCAGGCCACAAAAAAAAACAAATGAAATCAACTTCCAGCAAGACCAAACTACCCCTAGGCAGGCGCCCAGGCAAGGTTTCAGCCCAAACCCTTACTTTTGGCAATGCTGTAGGAAAGTGAAGGCAGGAGCTTGTAACAGGAAATGCCGAGCAGCTGGACCATGTGGCCAGCTGCCAGCATTGCCCACTGCCACCAGCCTGAACACTCAGTGATGCATTTCAGGTACTTTGGCTGCATATAGCAGGGGATCTCTATTATGGCACGCTTGTGCCTAAAAAGCAGCTCCACAGATTTTTTTCTAAATGTAAAGCAGTACACAATATGTAAGGCAGTAAGTGCTACATAAGGCTGTATGAAAATAAGGCAGTATGGGTAATAATCATTGTGAAATGACCTAGTACTCAGTTTCTAAAACAATGGTCTCCTGATATTGGTTCAGCACTCAGTAGTAGCTGAAAATACAAAAAAGGGACTCTTAGGAATTATTAGGAAGGGAAGAGAGAACGAACTGCAAAGCTTCACCAATGCTATTATCGAAATCCACAGTGAGCTTGTATCTTGAATATCCTGTGTGTGGTTCTAGTCCCATCTCTCAAAAAATGGCATTGCAGAATTGAAAAACGCACAGAAAAGGGCAACAAAGATGGTCAGTAAGTATGATACAGCTTCTGTACTACAAAAGATAAGCTAAGACTCCTCGGTCTGGAAGAAAGAAGAGTGAGAGGAGAGGTTATAAAATCATTAAGTGAATCCAGAAGGTGAATAAGGAGCAATTATTAACATTTCATCCTAACACAAAAACTAGGAAGCTTCAGATGAAATTATCAGACAATAGGTTTAAAACAAGGAAGGGAAAGTATTTTTTTCACATAGCAYATCATTAAACACTGAATGCCATAGGAACATGTGAAGGTTAAAAGATTAATTAGTTCAAAAGCACTTAGACAAACTTGTGGAAGAAAGACTCGCAGAAGCTAATAAACACAAAGATGCAGATACATCCTTTGGCCCTGAAATCTCTATGTTGCCAACTGCCAGAAGAACATACCTGGAAAAGCAGCACTGTATGCTTGTCCTGGTCTCCAACTTTTTTTCCTTAGCCTTTCCTTAGATTCCTAACCTCTTTCAGAGACAACAGGTGGAGTGATATATACCACGTATGGTCGTTCTTAAACTTGCAATGCAACAACTGTGGAAATGAAGCATAGATCATCTCAGGCAACTCAGAAGGAAACATGACTGAGATGAGTTTCTCTGGGTTGGAAGTTCATTACCATGGCACTGGGAGAGTTACATCAGGGATCAATTTTTACTGTTTGTTTTCAACTGCAAATAACTTCTTGGAACACTAGTCATTTCCAGCTAGGTTTGGTTGGTTGTGTTTCCTTAGAAAGGTTACAGTCTATAAAATAGCCATAAGCAAAACAATAAAAAACATGGTTTTGTTGGATGCAAGTCCTCTGTTTTCACAAAATGTATGCGATTTGGAGTAATGTGCAGCATGTTTTCAGTTATATTGTTAACTTCCTTCAAAAACGTTTCCTATGCAAACAGTAATTCTTGGAAAATTGTGCCAGCTAAGAATGAATACTGATAAAACCCATATTTTTCTTTCTAAGGATTCTCATGGGAAATATCTAGTTTTGCCATTTTGATTTCTTTTCAGAAAATGTGCTACCAGCTGTAGGTATTTTGGAAATAGATTAAGTGAAGGAGTAGGTGACAGGCATAGATATAAAATAAGAATACTGAACTCTGTGTCACTAAACTTCTGTCATGTGTTCATTTGAACACTTCCAAGAAGATAAGCAGTATGGTGCAATCTCTTAGTTCTTAAGCCAGCTGCCAGACTGCAGGAACAGCTACCCCAGCTTAAATCAGCTTCCAGGTGGATGACTGAAGAATGTTTCTGGAAAAAAACAAGAAAAAAAATCTCCAGAGTTGTCTTTTCCCTTTAATACATTGCCAAGGGTTTTCTTACAACAGGAAGAGTTAGTTCATATGGACCAGTAAGCCAGGATTTAAGCCTCAGACACAATATAATAGCAAAGTTAAAATGTGTGAATTTATGTTGCTAACAAACCTAAGACAATTGGCAAGTCGTTATCTCATGTCAGAGAAGCTGGGAAAGTGGTGTGAAGAAGAAGAGTTTAGGCTGCTAATGAACCTGTGTGTAGAAAGAACGTCAAATTCAGGCCAAGAATCCTTTTCATTTATTTATTTTTTTCCTGTAGGAATTGTCTGAAGCTTTTTAGTATGCTTATTTCTGTCTCTTTCAAATGTTGTCCCATGTCATCTCACCTTTGAATAAAGGACTTCAGGTCTGTTTGCCGAAGGAAATGTGTAGCTGTAGACAGCTGCATCTTTCAGCTCCACCATGTTCTGCCTTTCACTTTCCACCATCACACTGTTTTAAGGTTGCTCACGGCACTCAAATGACTCTCCTGACTGGCCATAGTCTGACATAGCACCAGCGCTCGGTTTTACCTCTCGTCGTTCTCCTTCTCCACATGGCAGCGTGGGCAATTTCAATTCACCTTGTTGTTTCCCTAGTTGGGAATAACCCAGTGACTTTGTGACATGCATGCACTTCCTCCTGGAAAAGAAAGCCATAGAGGGAAAAAAAGCCTCTTTTCAGTGACAATACGTGTCCATGATGTTTACCTTAACAGCACCCGACTTCCAGCTTAGGACTGAACTTCTCCATTACTAGTAGCACATCTCTTGTTGGTGTTTCGTTCACGACTGACTGCAACCTGTTGTTCAGATCTTTCATGTCTTCTCAGCATCGGCTGTGGGACATCAGACTAGACTATATTCACCTCCTCAGACTTCAAACTGAGCCCTATGAGGGCTCACTCTATATGAGGCCCCATTCACCCTATATGAGGCCCCACTCTATCAGAAGACCTTCCTTTTGCATTTAATAGCATACCATGCCAGACCTCATCTTCCCTTCTCCATCTGCATTTGCACATCTTCTTGTCATTGCCTGAATATAAGATTTTCTTTCCTTCAGGCCATACATAAATTGCTTTCCAAATGCCTTCTACTCATTTCACCAAGTCCTAACAATTTCTGACCATATGTTCCCATTTCCATATGTATTTGGCAGTCTGGTATAGAACATTCCAAATATTGATTTAGGTCAGTTTTTATGGAGAAGGCAAAGCTCTCCTCTGGTTAACATCTTGCCCTATTTTAACACTTTAAAGTTAATCTATATTTGGTCCACCATAAAGTGATTAACTGTCACACCAGCTTCCACAGTTGCTAGAAAATCTGGTAAGAAGCTGACTAGCCTATGTTTCTCACCAGACCACAGGAAAGATCCAGGGATCCCATAAGGATGAAGGAGTTCTTGGTAGATAGTAGAGCCTGCCTTGGAATTATACCAGGTTTTATATACAACAGAATTAAAATTATCAGTGAACTTGGTCAGTTATTTCACTGTTGATCCACTGTTGACAAAACAGAGAAAGTACCTGTCCACCCAAAAGACAATATTCCATTTACAGCCTGTAGGGGAAGAGTTGATTCAGTTTTGTTTTGTGAAGCACAAGCTCACATGGAATAGCTGTTTATTTCTGGTGGTAAAGAGAGACAGCTCTTCATTTCTCAGATGTTATGGAAAAAAGAAGCCAACAGGAAAGGGAAGAATTTATGCTGATGAAGTGGTCAGAAAAGTGGATTTCCCATCCAAACAAAATATGCAGGCATAGTATATTTTTCCTGAAAGAATCTGATATTTAAAACGTTATCATAGCAGGGCTATGGGAAAGGAAGCATCCTGCCTTCTCATCTCAGCTTGGTTTTAGCAGATAGGCAGAGCTGAAGCTGCCTTGCACACTCACACAAGATGATTTTTCCTATCTTAAAACTGATGTTTTCCAGCTGGAACTTGAATCCTGACCACACGAAGGCACCCCTATCTCCAGAGAAGC
The DNA here is from genome assembly GCF_003343035.1 of Apteryx rowi. Lineage (NCBI taxonomy): Eukaryota > Metazoa > Chordata > Aves > Apterygiformes > Apterygidae > Apteryx > Apteryx rowi. The sequence goes on from NW_020450761.1 coordinate 2,686,094, forward strand.
AGCGCATCCGCAGAGCTGTGATCCTGGCTGGGCACCRTTGAAGTCAATTGAGCTTTGGTTCCCAAGTTCAGAAGAAGGTTTTATGGATTACCTGGGAATGCTGGATGCCTAGTATTTCATAAAAAGGGTTCCTTTATTAGGAACATACTAAGTAAGTAGAGTCTCATGATGGGCTGGTTGTCACCAATGTTTTAATCAGTTTACTTGAAAGATGGAGTGTGGGGGTTAAAGTAGTGTTATGCAGTTTGGGGATGACACCAATTGCGCACTGCCTGGCTGTGAAAAAGCAGCTCCAGGATCGAAGAGTAGGAGGCTGGGACTAGGGGTGGGACTYGCACTCTGAGCTTGAACAAGCAGCTGGGAGAGGAGTCACATATGGACGTTAATTTACTAGTAGAGACACACAACTGCTCACAGTGCCAGAGAACGTTCCCAGGAGACAGAACTGGATTGTTCTATTGTTAAACAATTTTGTTCAAATTGTTAAACAATTCTGAAGTATTGTTAAATTGTTAACGTAGTCCCTGGCGTGGTTTTGGTTCTGGCCAACAAGCATCTTTCAAATAGTTCCTGGGCCAGGGACTGTTCCCAGTAGGCACTTTGGGTATAGGCACACTGCTTTGAGGAGTAAGAGAGGTTAAATGTATGCACATAGGGCATGTAGTGTCAGAGCATGGGTCTGGGCACATGAATTTACTAGTAGTGATGTAGCTACGACTTCTACGGGGGAGAAGTTAACAGGGCTTGGAGTAATCCTGAACAACTTATTTGGGGACTGGCACTGATTTTAGCAGGGTTTTTTATCAAGTTAAAACAAATGCAGCAGTGCTCTGGATGATGGTAATGGCTGCAGGTGCTCTTCCCTGCTGTCCTGTCAAAAACTTGCATGGTTAAACGGGAGGCTGATGAGACCGGGCGTGGTCAGCCACCCAAGGGGTGCTAGCTCAGGGCCAGGGAATTTGGATACAACATGTTGGTTTGGTAGGGAAGAAGGAAGGGAAATCACACATTACAAACCCTGCTTTTCATAAATACCTTTTGCTGCTGAGTTAATATGTCCATGTAGACAGTTCTTTTGAGCTGTTAGCATTTGCTTCTGGTAGATTAACTTGGATATTGCCATATTCGTTGTGCTGCTACTTGATAAACTCAAAGTGGAGATGACTAGAAGATGAAGGGAGGCAGCTGAGCTTGTTTTCCCTGTCCAAAGCAGGTGAATCAAAAGCAAACAAGCAGCACCAAAAATGTAACTGATGATTATAAGACTACACAGGATCATCCCAAAATTCAGAATGAAGCTAGCTACCCTCTCAGTCTCTCTGCTTCTTCTACTACTCTCGTTTAAATGTCGCTGAAACAGTGTGCCAAGAAATATAAATCGCAAACACAGCGTTTTAATAAACACAAAGTGAAATAAAACAAGCCAGAACAGATCTGTTGGCTCTTGCAATTTTTTTGTTTGCAAGATGGGGAGGCTGGAGATGGGGGCATGCAGGGAGGGTATAGTTTCTTGCACGTTTTTGCCTGGTGCTGATTAGCAGGGGCGATGTTAAAAACTTTCTGTGACTTCTTACAGGCTGTAATCTTCCAATTTAGGGCATTGTACTGCTCTCAGTTTGATCACACAATCCCCATTAAGGAGTGCAGAAAGCCCTAAGGAGGGTTTGTGTAATAAACTTTACTGGTGTTTTAGAAACAAAAATCTACTTTTTTATGTGCCTAAACAGTTTTTTCTCTCTTTCTGCAGAAGGACAGTGGGTACTAATGTACTCTGCAGTCATATAATCTGTTGTTTTTTAACAGCGTTCATGTAAATATAGGCTTAGAACAGATCTAATTAACAGATTGGATCAGCTGGCTAGTTGGATGTAACAGCAACTACAGTGTTGAAATGTTAATAACTTCCCTCATGTGAAGAAAATGGAGTGATGCCCCCTCCTTCCTCAATCACTAGCCACCTGACCCTTACTTTCCCCACCACACGCTCCCCTTTTTTGTTAGCACCTTCATTAACGGCAGCATCTCTGAATTTGCATTACTTGGTTTTACTTCTGCTTTACTTGGGCGAAATCCCAGGGAACTTCTGAGCTGCAGCTCCCGCTTTGATCCCGAAGGAACTGAGCCTTTTTCATCACTGGGGCAACCTGTGGCCGCCTCAGCGGCTCCCCTTTCCCCAGCCACAAATGTCACGAGCGCTGCCGGCCTGTGCCGACACGGCCTGAGGGTGCCCCTTAGCCCCCAGCGGACATGAGCCGGCCTCATCCTTGCTGCAGGAAAGAGGGGCAAGCAGGACTGCTCGAGGGGCCTCTGGGGAGCACGAGGGAAAAAGAAACAACCTGCTGAGCTGCGTTGCTGTGCAAAAAAATCTACGGAAAGGATCGAGCCCCGTCCCCTGCCTCTGCCTCGCTCCTCCCTTCCCAGCAGGCCCTTGCCCTACCTTTTTGAAAACGAATGCTAAGTGGCAAGTGGTGAAAGCGCGTTACCTGTGAATTGCCTGACTAATCACATTCTCCCTCTTGGGACCTATTACGCTTCCGAGCCTGCAACTTCGTCATCCTCGTGGGCAAGCTCTCCCCGTTTCCCAGGTCTGCCCGTCAGGTTCGCCCAGAACATTTGCTAATTTCTTTGTTTCCCTCCAAGGCAGCAGCTAGCCCTGCCAGCTGCTTGGCTCTCCCTGCACTCTCCGGGAAAGCGATTAAGCGCATGCTTGGCTTTAAGCACGTGAAGCACGTGGTAATTAGGGAAAGGGCAGGCTCTACAGCACTCCGCTTTTTTGCTGGCAATTCCTAACGTAGGTGGGAAGAACTGCCCTCTAGAGATGCCTGTCTCTGTTCATTGACTTGTGAGGAAATCCTGACAACCCCTAGACCAGTAAGAGCAGTGTCTGAATATACCAGCCAAGGGATAGTGTGTGCATCCCTTGAGTAAGATATTTTGACTCACAGGGAAGATAAGTCAAGCACTATTTTTGGCAACCTTTATTGATTCCTGTATAATTTCCCTTGCTCTTCCTGCTGAAGTTCCTTCCTTTCCAGTAACACCAGCAGTTGAAGTAGCACATCAATCCTTATTATGTGTCAAACCTTGCTTCTTTCCCAAGCCTCAGCATGATGCGGAAACCCTTGAACACAAACTCTTCCTGTAATTTAAACACCCAACTGTATGTGTGATTCAGTTAAGATATGGTGAGTGTTAATGCAGTTACCCCTGGACTCAGATAGTACAGCTGTCTGGAGTACTCATGGGAGGGCCAAAGTGGCCCTACAAAATACTTTATATTGTCAAAGGAAAGAGAAAACAACTCAGTGCAGTCCAAATTCTAGATGAATCTGGCTCTGTATTTGTATGCACTGACTCTATGACATCCCTTTTGTGGTTCTGATTTATCCTGCCCTTCTGAAAATTGCAGAAGAAAAGCAGTTATTCACAATTTTATTATGCTTACACTCAAGAAAGCTGGYTCTCAAGCCACTGGAAATCTCTTAGAGAAGTTGCTGCTTTTAAAACACTTCCACCATCAAAAAGAATTGATGTTTAAATCTAACCAAAATATTGGAGGGGGCCTGGGCACTATTTGTGAAAGTCAGAAGACTGAAAAGTGAAAGCTAAGCATCAAGTGCCAGGACCTCATGTTCCCTTTACTGGGTCTCAATAAACAAAATCAGACCATGTGAAATTATCGATGTGCATGTGTTTTTAGCCTCACCAGTGGTGTATGATACAGCAGAGCTTTTTAAACTAAGATCTGTCTACATCCATTTAGCCATACAACACAGAGTTGAAGCAAGGCGTTACACAGTTTAATCATTAGCTGTTTTTTCCCCATGCATTTGGTATTGGTATACCAGTGTTTGTCTCAGAACACAACAAATACTATTGGTTTTGCCTGGGACTACAGCAGACAGAAGGTTCTCAGGCACAAATAGCAGGAATCCCCATTGCTTCTGCCAGAGGCCTGAGGGTCAGAATTTTATGAAGCATTCAGGGCTTTAAAAATACCAAGAACCCCCCCAATTAGACTAAAAAAAAAGGGGGGGGGTTTCTTCTCCTCTGCTAAATACAAAATATCATCCTTAATCTGTTAATGCAAGCTACACTCTAAACTTTCATTGCAGAAACTGTGAGTTAAAGGATTGAACACAACCACGTTAGTGCACAGGGACCCGCCACCTCCTAGCGATTTACAATCCACAGTGTGCATGTGCAAGCATGAGAGAGAGAGAGAGAGAGAGAGAGAGAGAGAGAAAGAGAGAATAATGTATGAATATTTAACTGTTTATGCTACATTTTTATAAAAGGGACACCAACTATAAGGCATAATGTTCTCAATTCATGTCTCTTCTGTACTGGGCAAAATCCTCCCATGTGCTTCTTCATTTGGGGAATGAAGGGTCTAACCAAAGCGATGGTAATTCCACCTTTTCCTCTCACTTCTCACCCTCTCCCTGGCCCCAGAGCTGGTCAGGACAGCCCAGGCCCTTGTTGGGCTGCTCGGCAGAACAGGGGCTCCTCGCGGCTGCATGCTCCTCAGGCTTGGGGACACACGCCTGGAGCCAGTATGCACCAAAGAAAATAAAGGGGCAGGGTCCGAGCCATTTTCCCTTCTGAGGATACCGTTAGAGCCAGGAAAGTATGGAGAATCTCCGCGAACCTTTTGTTAAAGTGCTTTTTGTTTGGTTCAGGTGCCCACGAGCCCTGGGGGGGATGTGTGAACTGAAAAAGCGCTGAAACAGGCTGCACGTATTTGTTCAAGCGCATGGGGGGACAAACTGACATACTCAACAACACAGAGTTTTCTGTTTTTCTTGTGCTTAGGTGACCAATTTGGGTTTTGAATACCAAGACCGGATGCTTAACAAGGAATTCACAGGCTGCTCATCTCCAATAACTTTATTATTTTCTTCTAAATATTGAATAGTTTAAATGCTTCATGAAGCTTAAGTAAAAGCTAAAATCAATAACTGCTAAGCAGCTTGCTCAAAAATTTAGCTACTCACCTTACTTCATAGTTTTGAAATGCTTTAGATTAATATTCTTGTGCAACACTAGCCCTGACTTCCACGGAGTGCATTAGGACGGCAATAAATAAGTTGTGAGTTACACGGGTCTGACATGGTATTTATGAAAAGATCGTATTTGCTCCTTTGAAACAGCCACCTATCAGAAAGTCTGGCTCTTGTACAAAGGCGTTTATTTGGTGTATCCCTTTAAAGGTCAGGAAAAAAAATTTAGCAGATCAGTAATTGCAAAACTAGTTCTGTAAATGTGCTGTTATCTCCTGAACGAGAGGCAAATGCCAAGATGCTAGGAAAGTGAGTTAAAGCAGGCTCAGGGAAGATTTAAATTCCAGGACCCTCAAGGCAGCAGATGTTATGAGAGGAATTTCTGCATTTGCCAGTTCCCAGAAGCGATGCCCCTGTGCTCCCAGCAACCGTAACAGGCAGTCCAAAGGAGGAAAGAGCCATACATTTTATCCAAACACTCCCACTTATCAATTTTTTGCAAGGGTGGGAGCAGGGGGAAGGTAGTTCTATATTTTACAGTGTCATTTGCACTACCCTGTGTTGGTATGGACCATCTTTTTAAATCCAAAACAAATCTTCCTATTCACACATGAAATCTGAGCTAACAGCTGTTTTAATGCCAGCTCCTCCTTTTTGTTGACTTCAGTGGATTTAAGGAGATTTTTTGACCAACATTGTTGTTAATTTCAAATAGACATGTGGACTATCTGGTAAATAATATTAACTCCCCTCCTCCCACCCCAAGCTAGCATTATTCTACTCCCTCATCCTTGGGATTATTCTCTGGGACAGACATTACTCGGTTTTGTCTACTCCGGCCCTTTCTATTCACATTCTCAGTGATTTCCAAGTTATCTCCATCGAACACTTACTGCACTCAGTTACATGACAGTGAAGACTGGTGTTTTGCTATGTAATGTATGGAAGTAACTAACTAACTTTTAGTGCATCTATCACTGACTGTTGGGACATCCATCCTCCGCTGAGTGAGCAGGCTTTCTTGGACACATGAAACACAAGCCTTAACCTCTGCTGCACTAAAGTCTTAGCAAATGCATTTTGTATGCCAAATTGTCAGGTCATCCCTTGGGGGTTAAATCATGTTCAGCTGTCTTCATAATAGCTCTGATTTCTACGGCGCAGCCTGCAAATGTAAGGGAGCAGGATTTAACCCATGGCCTGCAAAAGTTCAATGCACTGCACCCTGGGACACTGTTTTTTGCTGATCCAGGTGGACATATTACTATCGYGTTACCCTGTGGCTGGACTTGTACCAATATGTTGCAGGAGCTCTGAGTCCACCACCAGGCGCAGAGCAAGCTCTTGAATGGGGGCACCACTGACACAAATCAGGCACCGCGGGGTAGGGAGGAAAGATGGGCAAAGCTATCGACCTGGCAGATTGGGAAGTTTCTTGCTCAGACTGAGGGTTGCAGGCGCTGCCTGTTCTCTCAAGGAAGCACAAATGACAAATTCAGAGTCTCTGGCAGCTTGTTAAACTCACTGACCACAGGGAGAGCCCAGCACAGAGGTGCAGGTGGGCAGCGAGCCCCAAGGGGAAGATATCCAAGGGATCCTGAGGCAGCAAAACTTCTCCCTGCTAAAGGCCAGATGAAGAGACAATTTGTCCGAAGTTACGAGATGTAATTCCTCCATATAGTCCAGTATTTGTGCTGGTTTATTCATCTAGAAATAGCAAAAAAAAAAGGCACCARCATTTCTCTGGAGTTAGGTGACAAGAACTTTGTGAGAGAGGTCCCCATCTCTTGATTGTAAAATGAGACAGGCAGCATGTCGGTGAGACCGTAGAATAAGTGAAAATAAACCATCATTTGTGGTAGCTGTACAACCCCCCTACAATTTCATGTCTCCCTTTAATTTACAGTATGGATGGATTGATGCTACTGCATGGACCTAAACCAGTCAAACAAAGCAGTTTTAAAAAAAGTTCTTTTTTTTCTGAACCGAGACCTAGCTTTCCATAGCCAGTCATTTGTCATTTTCAAGGTATAAATTCACAATGAGAGGACATGACAGAAACCACAGCTTATTCTTCAGCTATAGTGTGGGTCCAATTCTGCTGTCAGCATTAACAGCACCCAGTGAACTGCATATGTGACCCATGGAGTTAGCGGTATCACACAGGCATCACTGAAAGCAGTGTCTCACCAGTTTTCTGACCTCACAGCTGCGTTTTGCTGCTTAATAGCTCCCAATACCCACTGACTGTCTTCATCTCCTTTAGAAATATTTCTTTCCCACCTGCACTGAAAGCTCACGCCGACTGCCCTGGGTGGCTGATCTCCCTCCGGGCTGACCTGGGGAGTCTGGCTGCCTGCCTGCCCACGCTGTTAGGAACTGGGGAAGAAGTGAGGGGAGCTGAGCACCCCGGCGTGGGAGTGCAGGAGTTGGGAGCCGCTGGCATCGCTCCTGCCCAACGGTGACCTTGGGAAGTCTCCATTTCCCAACTGCTGTTATTTCTTTTATCACCCTTACAAATGCATTAATTGCATCGCGCTTCCAAAGACTGTTCTTTTAATAAACTGCAGCTTCGTAAGCTCTATGTTCAGCCAGCTGGAAATCCTGTATTTCACTCGTGTTTGCAACAATGCAATGGAAGAAAGAGCGAGCCACAAATCAAGCAGCAAAGCATTTAAGCGCTGAATGCAGTATGATATACAACCATTTCCTGCCAAATGAATGAAACATTAGCATTCTGTTCTAAATTTGATGTCCGTGACTGTTAAAGTAAGAATAAAATATGAACTTAAAGCATTTACACAACAGCCATCAGGCTGTAATAAGATTTCTGTCCTGTGGTCTCTTGGATATTTTAGATTGTCAGGTCCAACAGTTCACAACAGATGGTTTAGATTTATGTTTTCCACTATCAGGCTTAGGGCATGCATCTGGAAAAATGCGTATATACTGGATACAGGTGGGCCATTGTGGAAAAATCTTCAGTGTCTCAAGTCTTAGCTTTTCTTTCTCCTCCTGTACCCCAGCTAAAAGCACACATGTAGGATCCTGTGTCTGGAAAGGTTACAATAATTATGAAATTATGAAGCTTCCTTCTTCAGTTTTCCCAAATAAACCCCTGAGAAAAATACTGGGGTTAAACATAAAGAACCCTAGTTACTGGGGTGACTACTTCAAACACGTGTCAGAAAAATGTTTATCTCTGGAGAAAAAGTCAAGTACAGCTATTCACCCCATGCACCTCGCATAATAGAAAAAACAGTAATACTGTCACCATCGTTTCTAGCAGTTGTGTAGATTTAAAAAGCAGAGCTTCACAGTACGCTACCTGCCCAATCTAACAAATTTTGAATAAAAAGTGGGACCCTTTTCCCCACATGCACTTTTGGCTTCTGCAGCAGCAGAGGCTGGTGCTTAGCTGGAGGACAACAGCKCAGCAATGGCACAACACTCACCATGCAGCTCTGCTGATGGTGTTGCTTCCAGCAAAATGCACCGCTCTCAAGTCACAGGTCCCCCAAACTGTTACTAGGAACTGCTGTGGTAGATCCCGACCTCCTCTTCACACCTGTATTCCTCCTTTTGTGAGTTATAATTTCTCAGCCACTGGGGAAAAGAAGAGATGGAGGGAACAGATCCAGCTCATGCTGCTCAGAAGAGTCTCCCAATAGTTATCTCTGGAGCACCTTGCAGAAGTACAGCTTGCTCTTAAGTGTGATATAAAAACTCACCCTTTACAGAGGTGAGCAAAATGCTCTGAGGAGGGAGCTGGTGGGTCAATGCTGGCACTAATTTTAGTACTGATAGTGACTACCATCTTATTAAGTTTTTAATTTCCAAGTAGTGGACACTCACAATCTTCTCAGTGGCTCTATACAACCGTGCAGGTGGATACAGAGACCATCACTGAAAATCTTTAGAGCTACTAACAAGAGACCTATCCGTATCCAGAAATGGAGAACAGAGCCTTTATTTATTTATGAAAAGGCTCTGAAAATGTAAGTATTTGGTGCTGTTGTGAAGTCGGAGCCATGGTAGGTATGCAAAGAAAGTAATAAGAGCCTGGAGGAGAGCTTTCAGCTGTACAGGAGATTAGAGACAGCAGAATATTTGGCTATGAACACGAGCTGAATAAGAGGTTACGCAGAAAGCCTGCATGATTTAGACACTGCCAGCATCTGAGGGCTTGGAGGGAGAGAGCAGCAAGTCAAAAATCACACATAAGCTGTAAGCACATGGGACAAGCCAAATACTGGTGGTGTTCGCAGTAGGCAAGAGAGCAGGTGCTGGGTGACTTCCAGGAGAACATTACCCTGTCTAGTCCACACACAGTGATCTTGTATGGCTGACAGCACCTCCATGAAGACATGTCAGGGTAAATTGTGACTGACGATTGCAAAGGTGGGTCATCGCTGGCGATAACTTTGGAAATCCCAAGCTCACACCTGCTTCACCAATATTGCACACTGCTGAGGAATCAGTTTATTCAGAAGTAATTAAAAGAGAGCACAGAGTGGCTGCCCCCTGCAGATAAGCTTGCTATTTCTAGTCGCCACTCGCATACTGTTAAAGCCTCCTTTCAGGCTTGCCCTTCTCTCTCTTTAGTGACTATAACCAACTCAGTATTTTCCCAAGCCAGTAACTCAGCAATAGCCTCACTCAGGCAGGTAACGGGGTTTTGGAAGCACCTGGAGGCTGCCAAGGAGGGCAGCCAGGCTTTGCACTGTGTCGGCCTGGAGAAAGCACCAGCAAGCCTTGCAACAGCGTGTCGGCAAACATGGGCCTTAGGCAAGGAGGAGGTCTCATGCTGGTTGCAATGTGTCTGCTGGTCTTTTGACTCGGTTGCATTTCCTACTGCGTCCTTGCATGTTATTTTTGGGGAAGTCAATTGTGARCATTGTCCCACATGAGAATTTGGGAACTTTCATGTTTGCTTTTGATATGGGAATGGCTTTTCTGGCATCACTCAACAAACTGCACAGGCTTAAAGCAAACTATAAAGCCAAGCAACAAGCTCTTTCCTGGAAACACTTTGACATACTGTTGGCAGAATAGCTGTTACCCTCTCCCCAGAGGTTGCCTCTCTGATGTGAATGTCTACAATATTTAAAAACCTAAGTAAGTTCCTTTCCCTTGAGAGGTGCTGGTCAGACAGCATCCCTTTGACTGTCAGAAGAGGCTAAATGAAAATCTCGAGGACTCCAAATCTCAAAGTGCTGGCCAATATATTTACTGTCATGCTGGGTCAGTTCCTGATGGCTGTTGCATAAACTGGGACATGGACTACTTTCAGCTGATCTCGGTCCATGATGTCTCTGTATTTATAGGCACCGTGTAGCTAAAAGCAGAATTTGGGCCACTGGATGGTGTGAGAAACTGCAGGCCCAGGGACATTAACAGCTCACCCCAGATCATGCTTCCACGGAGTGAATGTCTCTATGCACACGCTAAGCTCAAGACAAATTTCTAGTAATTTGAGTTGATTAGTTAACCATTTCTTATTGAGGGTTAATTCAAATTACCCAGTGTTGACCTTGGGCTGAGAGCATCCACATGTATAATYATCATGAATCATGTGAAAGGCAGTGACTGGTTCATGTGTCTGAAATCCTCTGGTATGCAGGCTAAAATGCATGACTTGGCTCAGGGCCAGGTCTGGCTCTCCTGATCCTTGGGAAGCTCCTAACTAAGTCTGAAACTGCAAGTGTGAAACTCCAAGCTCCAAGTGTGAAACTCAGTGAATCCAGGCATGTTCACTGTGAATAAGAATGTTAGTCTGTCCCCTCCTAAACACCACAATGACACTGAGATTTGGTTAAATACAGTTACAAAGATTTCTGCCTATTCCTTGTGCTTTGCACTGTCAGAAAAAAAAAAAAAAACAACCTTTGTCTGTGAAGACTACCTGTTAGCTGTATTTAAGGTCTTTAACTTGCATCCTTTTATCAATTAAAATGCTATTTAGCTTAAAAAGGTGTTACCAGCCAAATCAGTTTCATTTATCCTTGAATATGACTTTGAGAGGAGTAACTGAAATTCCAGCTCTGTTCTTGGACAAGGTTAGGCTGGCTCAGCAGCCAGGACTTCAGTAGGAGCTGTACAAAGCCAGCCAATAATCCATATGAACAACACACTGATATTTTAACAAAAATATGAGCCAGTTTTGCTTCCCCTTGCTCTTCCTTTCTATTCCCATTGTAAAGTGCTATTGAATAGGACATGATCAATATTTGCCTCTTAATGGGAAGCATTTGTGTAGCTGTGCCATTTTATATTTAGAATGGGAGTGTTTTTAAGATGAGGGCTGGGACTTGCTGCCAAATACTGTCATTACTTCTTTAATAAAATATACAACTTGCCTCACTCTTTAAAAAGCAGAACTGCCTTGTATAATCAATTAAAGCTTGCAAGCCTTCCTCAGGCCCATAGATGGCATATTCTAACTATTTGTGTTCTGTAAAAAACAGCAATGGCATGGACAGCAAAACAGTGTAAAAGGCAAGATTAGAACAGAAATGTTTCTTTGTAGGCACAAAAGAAAGGGAGTTTTATTTCCAAACTCAAAGGTGGAGTAGGCGCCACTGGAAGAGGTAAGAGCTTCCAGATGAAACTCTGTGAATGCCCATAGTGGAATGTCAGTAGTTACTTCTTGTCTAATGATGGACAGCAAAAGCAATGCGATGGCACAAAGCCTTTATGTTTCCTAGTGAAAACAAAAGCAGATTGGAAAATGAGGCAAAAATGTAATGCAGATGGGAATTACAAAAAAAAGCACACCAAAGCTGAATCCTGGAAGAACCACAAGTTCTCTTGCATTCTAGTGCCGTCAGCACTGCAAGGGTACATGTCACACTGGCCAAAGCCTCATCCAGGAGGTTCTGTAAAACTAAAATTGCATCTTCCTCTCCCACCATTTGCTGACTTTGCCAGTTTCTAAGTGTTAGAGAGCAAATTCCTTCTAAAAGTATGCTCTGAGCAGAGCAAAAGATCAATGCCTWTAAGATATGGCCCTCAACCAGGAGAAATTCAGGTGTTCATGATTTGCGTGAACAAACAGGGGTAGCTAGAATCTGCTGGGGTGGGGACAAATAGTACAGTCATTTGGGATTTTGTTAAGGATGAGCAAGCTGGCTTGCATGAAGAGAAGGAGAAGAAAAAGATCTTGTGCTCTCAACGTATCTTACAAGCAAGCCAAATTATTGGCCTGATGTGGCTATTAACGCTGTGTTCTGGTAAGGGACAACTCATATGAAAACACAGGGAACGAAACAAACCAGCACGCTGCAGCCTTCAGCAGGGATAACCCATTAGGGAGGACGTTAAGAGTTTTTCCAGTACATGCCCATCACAGAAACCCAACTCCTAGCTCAGCAAAATGGGTGCTCAAGGCTGTTACATATTTTGCTGCATGGTAGGAAGGGATAAAACTGCCTGGCATTGCTGATGGTAGAGTGTCCAATGTCTTCAGATACATCTATGCAGCTACAACAGCAACCACCACAGGACGTGACCCCTGGTACCCAGGCCAAGTGTCACAGAGAAGCACATATCCATGCTGCTCATGGCTAGCCACACCAGAGTGGCCTGGGGGTGTCTGCCCTGCAAAGTGCTTGGCCTGGCTCTATAGTGCCCTGTGCGGCACCCAAAAGCACTTGCTTTTCAGTTCAGCGTGCCTGAAATAGCAGTAGCTCTATGACAGCCAGAGCAGCGTTCTTAGTAGCAGTTATGTGTTGCGAGTTCCAACCTGTGGCATGAGGAGCAGCTGGAGAGCACAGAGGACGGTGGAGGTGAGCAGACCCAAAACCTAGTGCAATCTTATGAGTGATGCCCGTCAGGGCAAGTCCTTTAAGCAGATGATCTACAGGCTTAGGGAAAACAGGCAGCTTGTTCCATGAGACCGCCTGGGAGCACAGTATCCCACATGCAGCACAGATGGTCAGGGGACCACAGCCCAGGAGCAGACGAGGCAATAAATTTATCTGACAGTAAAAGTGTACTCTGTGACCATGTTTTGCAGAGCTCTGGTATTGCTGCTTCATAGGGCGGTTAGCCTAGGGTCTGAGTGACCCTTTGGCTCTGTCCTTGCAAGAAAAGCACCACAGAAACCTGCCCACATGCTTTGTCTGGGAGGAACGTGCTATGTTAGGGGGGAACACAGCAGCATGTCATTTTAGTTGATGAGTCAACTTTTATCAAGGCTTGTCACACTTTTCTGTGGATTTTGGCACTTTCTGCACTTTAAACAAAAGAAAAACATTCTTTTTACAGGCCAAAGTTTGCTCTGCAGAGTTAAAAGTACCTTTGTAATGTAAACTGCAATCCATCTGGAGATCTGCAGCAAATCTCACTAAAAGTTAATCAAATAAACAGTGGATGAAGAGAATTTATGCTGAGAATTATATCAATAACAGCATTAGGAAAGCAGGCCACGTGCAAGGGTGCTGAGAATTCATCAGAAATTGTTCTGAAGATCCTCAAATAACAAAGACTTATTCTTCTTTGTTTTTATAACACACACAATGGTGAATGTTTCAGTGGCGTCCTTGAAGCTTGCCAGGAATGGGAAAAAGAGAAAGGAAAATTAAGGAAAGAGAGGAGAACATATTGAAAATGTAGGATTACAGAGGGTAGAGAAGTGTCTAATCGGCTTTGATGTGGAGCAGATGTACCCCTGCATTCCACAGGCAAAAACAACACTGAGGCATCGGAGAAAACAGTGAGGAGGGAAAAAAAATCTCCTGTCTCCCTTTAGCTTTAATACAGAACCATTTCAGAAACTAGGGTACGTAGCAAAAACATTTCTAATAAAAACCCCAAACTTCTCCCATCTAAGGAGGGGAGCAAAAAGCAGACAGAGATAGAATTACACCCTCTGCCACACAGCGGCACTTTTCAAACTTACTTTTGAATTCAGGCACAAAGTGCCCTACGATACCCTCAATCTGGGGGTAGTTGCTCTGTCTCCTAGAGATAAAGCTAGAGAGTTACATTTAATATATTGTATTAAAGTGATCATTAACATAATATGCAAATAAGGAAACCTATCTATTTTTGGTATATTGCAATAGCAGAAAATACAAGCCAAAGGCACAAGCAATGGCAAATTAGATTATTAATTTGATTTTTCTTTTCTTTTTTTCCCCCTTCCTAATAACAATATAGGTGATCCTTTTAAGCTGCTAACTCATAACAGGATTCAGAAAGGGATAGGGGTCATAGATTACTGGGTATCAGTACTGAATCCAGATCAACACTGGAAAGCCTATGATGTTAACATTTCCATTAATTCAATCTGTGCAGAGATTTGGAATGCAATTCTGGCCTTCCAAGAAATTAATGGCAGAAGCCACATCGACTCCAACAGAACTGGCATTTAACCCTTTGCGCAGTTTTGCTTTATTAGAAGCATATGTCAAAAAACACAAAGAGCTAACAGGGAGATGAGTGGATATCCCCTGGGGTTTTGCATCTAGAAACATGTTGAAATATATACATATACACATGTATGTCTTACAACATAGGCACTTATTGGTTATCAGCCTACGTGTATGTGTGCATATGCACACATAGGTAAAGATATGATGCTTTTTGAGATGCATTTTTTCATGCAAGTCAGAATAAGCGTATTTAAAAACCTTTCAAAATTTATTAAAAACGAGAGGAAAATTCCTGCTGAATTAAATGAATAAAAAAACTGAGAAAGACCCTTTCAGAGAATGTCATCTATCACACATTAGTTGTCTTCTACCATTTATATGGTTGGAAATTTGAGGTGTTCATAATCTTTTAAATGAAAACATTTTCCCCTTTCTTTAGCCTAGTAGGTCTGTCCAAGTTACATGTTTCAACAGTAATCTCTTAGTAACCGTATACAGATTCCCCGCTGTGTCATTAATCATTTTATTAGCAGTGTTAAGTGACATCTAAAATAAAATAAAAATCAAAACATAAGAAAATAATAAGAATGAGAGTAGTTACTGAAGACACATACGGATGCCAGAAACGCTTCCTGCATCATCGGACTCCAGGTGAACAGTGTGCCATGCTGTTGCCTTACCTGGCATTTAAGGAATCATATGGGACCAGAGGCTTTGAAAGCAGGAAGAGCACATGGAGGCACCCCAAGTTTCCACTGTCCACATTGGCCAATATTTTGCGTACAGGAGTCTCTGGGGGAGGCAGGATTAGGCCTTAGAACATTGGTTAAGTTTTAAACTAAAACAACACCTACCCTGTGACGGCAAGCAGAGCCCGATGTTTTATTTGATGCGTGCCGTGCTGTGCACAGCAATGAGTTCCTCAGGGTCCCAAGCGCTTGAAGAACGAAAAAAGGCCAGGTATAAAAACCCCTGGAAGCAAGGCAATCACTTCCAGATGTTTGAAAATTGCTTGCACAAATGAATAATCAAATCCTTCACCAGGACACAATAGCAGAGGCAAGAGCAGCCAGAAATATTTATGAGGAGCGCAGAGGTGGGCACCTCTTCTTTCAGCAGGGGCCTAAAGGACTTGCCAGCCCACAGCATCCAAAGTCTGCGTTTTAGATCGCAGCTCGCTATGGGCTGTCAGACTGGCGGCCGCTCAAGCAGAAAGGATTGACATGCTAATTACGAGTGAACACAGCCACGACAACTGTTGTTGGCTGCAAGTTTTTCAGACCTTAATTAAATGTGATAAGAGATACAAAGACTAGGTTTATCAAAGTGACTGCACAGGGCCACTGCCTGTCACTCGTCTTTGCGTGTGGCCTTATAGTAAACAGAAGGGTAAACTTAGAGTCTTTTTCTCCCCCCCTTCTTTTGATTGATTTAGTACATGGAATATTTGGGGTCATTTAATTTTATTTTAAAATAAGGATTATTAGGCCAATCTGTAATTTTATTGTTTTTTTTAAACCTCTAGAAAGGAGACATTGGCATCGTACTTTTATGCGCAGGAAAGACTGTACTTAAATATGGGTCAAGGCAGAAACCTGGGCCCAGTGGCTGTAACCCCTTGTCACTCTCCTGCCCTTCCGTTCCCAAACCCCAGCCTCTGCGGGAAGCTGAACGCAGATCTCGAAGGCCTAATGCGGAGTTACAGTGCTCGACTAGGAATAAATCCGTGATCCAAGCCAACCTTCCTTCCTGTCCTACTAGTTTCCAAAAACTTCAGAGTGAGCGTGTTGCATTGCGCTTTGTTGTATCACACTTTTCAAAAGTGAAACACCTAGCAAAAGGGCCATGAAGCTGATTGGAGGCAGAAGAGCAAATTGTATGTCACATTCATAGCCTAGGCACCAGAACAGGCTATTATGATTATAGGGCCTGACTCGATAACACTTTTGGTGTCTCCATTCATTTCTAAGTGTTTTTAAATAGCTATAAGGAGTAACATTTCAGATAACCTTTGAGAAAATTAGGAATCTGGTTTATTGCAGGTGTTGTCCTGGATCATATAATGAGTATGAAGAACTGAAAACCCAACAGAGTGTATAAAAATATCCTAGAATGCTTTCAGGTTCCTAAATGTGATTTTTTGAGGGAGGGTGCCTCTGATCATGGCATACTAGAGCCTGCACTGAGTACAAAATACTGTCTTCACATCCCTTGTCCAAGAGCAATTTAGCAGCAAGTCTTTTTGAGCAAGATGCACCCAATGTTAATGAGCAGTTTAAAACAGAATTCATATCCATAGCAGCAGCTAACCGTCTGATACACCTACATGCAGTATGAGAATAATAGCATGGAGTTGTGAAGGAAATGAGTGAAAAGATTTGGCCACAGGAAAAATAGCAAATACAGATTTTTTTCTGATAACTTTTTTTTTTTTTTACAATCAGACTTTTTTTTTGAACTACATCGCATCTATGTATTCTGCGGATTCAAACGCAGAAAATGGGAGACAACGCAATTGAAAGTGGTTCTTATACTAGGAGCGATATGGTTGAACTACAGCTAGTGTTTCCTCGCCAAAGTGGGGCTGGAGAGGTAATGTCTCTCCCTCTGGGACAGATGTTTGTAATTAAGATACCATTCTTAAGCAGGCCCTAGTGAAAACAAAAGGTGCCTTTGTTCTGTGTGCCTTCCCCCCCCCCCCTTCCTGTTCAACCAGCAGCTGAGAAAAGGATTTGAGAAAGTAAACTGAGCCGAAGTGCAGGAGTAATCATCTTTGAGGATGGAAAATACACTCACCGTGGAGCTAAGTAACAGATTACTCGTTGGCAGTAGAGTCTGGGCAATGTTAGCAGCCAGGGTGCTTAGGAGCCCTCTGAGCAGGTTGTACCTGCGTTTCCCACACCTGCGTGAGTAAGTGCAGAGTGGGCAACGTGCAAAGTGCCACTGGACTTCATCGTGTCCAAGCTGATGCTCTTTGTGGTCACTGACCCCTTTTCCTTTAACATCATGTTGAAGTTGAGGGGAGGCTCTGTTTCCTGTTATTGTATCTACATGCTGACATGATACAGCAGCACCTTTGGAAGAAATGAAACCGGTTTTGGAAAGAAGAGTAGAATGGAAAAGAAGGACTGCCAAGCACTTCTTCCTGAACTTGTAGGTCCAATTCTCTACTGCTCTGTCTGTTTTAGGGTAATTTCCAAGTATGCAAATTAAATGCAAGATATTCCAGTTATGGTTTTGTAGCATCTATTTTATAATGACACGAATACCTAACCAGCTATCACAAATGAAGTTAAAAAGGTAGAGCCTGATTCTGTTAGATAATATTGTTACAAAAGCTGGGAAATGACTTGTCATTCTACCTGCTAATTCAGTCTTCGATCTCTTTGACAAACAGATTTTCTGTTTCTTAGAGGAAAGAAAAAAACCCAGCATGCTAAACCAACTTGTTTCTGGAAACTAGGTTTAAGCAACTTGTGTTTCTGTAAAATCCTTTAAGCAAAAAAAAGAAAAAAAGAAAGGGATGATTTCTTTAAAATGTCATGTTGACAAAGCAACTATTTTAATTAAAGCTGAGCTCATGGACTTGTTTCTCTCCTGAAGGTTGCAAAAATATTAAGATAGGTTATTTTTGAGACTAAATTTGTTGATGTCCATATCACTTTATATAGGATACTTATCAATGTATCTGATACATGCAGGTACACTCAGGACATGCCCACCACACCATATACACAAGCATACCATGGGCGTGCACCCAGTGCAAAGTGTATTTTTTTTGTAGAGGCAAGCGGCGACTTAGCTCTGCAGAATTGGCCCCCAGGATGAGTAAGTGACGTATCTGGTGCTCTACCAGAACAAAGTAAAGTTTTCCAGGGCAGAAGAAGAGGTCCCAGATGGCAAGTGGGGCCGCTGGGGCAGAGTGGAGGTGGCCATGCCTGGCGTTAGCAAGCAGGGCAGTCCAGGAGGTGCACTTGCCTGGCCTGGGTGTTCGCCATCACGCAAGGGGAGATAAGGGCAGGGAATCAGCCCCCTTTTCCCAAGGGGCAAAACTTCTGGTCCAGGGATGCTTATGCTAAACAAAGAGCAGTAAAACCTCCACATGAGAAAAGCCCCCTCCATTGCACAGTTTAGCTGAATACCCAGTGTAAACAAATTAACAAAAAGTCTCAAAAGATCAAGGGATGCCAGCCTCTTTGAGGGATTAAGGCTGTTTCCAGGTTTATCCTTAAACATCACCCTCCGACAGTCAGTCAATATGCCTGAGAATAGCCAAAGCCAGGTCAGTCCCATAATGATCTGCTTTTAGGCTAATACAGGGATACCCTAAATGGCTGACAGCCTCCACGTGTTTCTGTTCATCCCCATTTGTATTAATATGCCTGTGACTGTCATGTGTTTCCCAGCTGAGCTTCTGTTAGATCAAAATAATCCATGCCAGAGACAGCCACTTCAGCGGCCTTCGCCTCCTTGCTATGCTGCAGGCAGCAAGCCTGGAAGCCGCCTCTCCAGAGCCAGAGGCTTTGACCGTCTCCCCCAAATGGCTGGGATTAAAGCATTTGTCGCTCTCCATGCTGCGACAGGCTCTGCAGGAAAAGTTGCCAGGAGAAGCACACAGCTATACATTGGAAGGAAAATAGGAATGAAAACTGCCTGTAACTGAGCTTGCTAATGCTTCTTCATTGATTAATTTAATCTTTCTGACACAAATCCCCCTTCTTATTAAGAAAACTTTTGCTTTAACAGCTCTAGCTACACTGTTAAAAGAAGCACAGAACAAGCTATAACATCCATCACATTAAGGGGCATTTTAAAGCAGAGGCCCTGGATACACACGTTGAATTTCCCTTATTTTTTCAGAGCTTATTTCACAGATGACATAGGCTTGTACAGCCTCTCACCTTCACAGGTGCTTTGTACAGCCAGGACTGATAGCAAAAGCACCAGCAAAACATAACAGCACTATGATGTAAATGCATGTAAATACTTCCCTCTCCCTGCCTGAACAGCTCTACTGCATCCATGGGGTGGGGAACCAGAGCACAGTTAAATACAAGCTCAAATGCGTGCAGGACTCAGGCTGCAGCACAGAAGCAGGTTGTTTCACCTACAAGGAATTATTTGCATTAGCCTTTCAGGGAAGGCAGACAGAATTGAGCAGTGGGTCAATACCAGATAAAGTTTTTCTGCAGTGAGACACAAGCCATTATCAGCACAGAATTAACTGAGAAAGCGATAAAGATCACAGTGATTTTCTAGACTCAGAATTGACTGTATTTCTACTCATCCTGCACAGCAAGCTGTCTTTTGACAGTTCAGAGTGAAAATGTCTGAGCAAACGAGTATATTGATAAAATGAAGATGACGACCAAGTCATGACATTTTCCTTCCAAAAATTAGAATTCATTCTTTCCCTCTATGGATCATCCTCCTCTCCCTCAGGTGCAGAGGACCCTCTGCTTTTATTGTAAATTGAGTTTATTCTGCCCTCCAAATCCTCCAGGTCCACTGCCTACTACTTTTCGAGTTTCTGCAAAGGGTAGAAAGAATTTCTATCAGCATTGTTTGATCAAAATGCTTTTCCAACATAAACAGCCAACAAAGAAGGATAACGGGGAAATTTATAGAAAAGAATCAAATAGATTCGCTTTCCACAGGGATATTTCCACTGCTTGGAGTTTTTCAGACTGGCCTAGCTGCTGGTGCAAACACAGGTACTCCGCAACCAGTGCTATAAGCTTCCACCACCATTTTCCTTTGAGAATATTTTTTTTCCCAGGAGCATCCCTGCTCTAGAACTATGGGCTAATGCTTTCATAAAATACCTTTTCACATGGCACAGAGAAAGTCCAAAAAGTGACAGAAGTACATCATGTGCAATAGGGACCTTCTTTCTTTTAAATACCCACTATTTAATCAATAGATGGTCTCATCTAGTTTTCTGGAAGAGAGATGAGTGAGCAGAGAAGATACATAGCCAAGGGAAGGAAAGCTTTTTGCATCAGGAATCTTTCTCTCAGCTCTGCAATGAATGCATTTAGCACTAAAGAGATCCTACCAGAAACAGGCATAACTCTTCGAACAATGACCAATGAGTCAACCACCACAGTGAGATATGGATAACGCAACATCTAACTGTGCTGTTCAGTGCCTTCATCAAATCTGGAGAGAGTTCTGCTAAAGACCAGAAAGATTTTTCATAAAACACAACATGGTCATTTTTGCTATAACCTAGTAGAATTGTTGTTCTCCAGATGACAGCAAGTCAAAAATAGAAAAGAATAACCTGATAGGACTTTTCTCCCAAGCTTTGCATCTAATCAGCCCCTCAAGCAAAGATAGCCACTGCTGTTTCCCAAGTTTTTCATGTGATGTAGCTCAGAAAACCTGAAGGCTGCCTGCTACTTTAATTGGCTGTTAATTATCACCTGGATCTGTTCTGATAGCAAATCTTCCCCTCTCTTGAGAGGTCTATGTTGTCCAGTTAGCCCATTCTGAGCCACATCCCTTCTAGGCCAGTAGAAATCCCATTTTTGTAGAATCAGGTCTCATCTATATCCTTTGGATTTTTCATTATTATGGTATCTAAGCTGGTTCTTCTCAAATACTTTTCTGTTGTGCCCTAGTGGAGATTGGGTTAATGTCAGAAAAATGTAACAAAACAAAGGTTAAATCTTTGGTTACAAAGCCCCTGAGGGAATGGAAGCTTCCTGGATTTGTATGGTTTTGAAAGTCTAGGAATTCTTTGCATGAGCCTTGGCTGATTTACCATATGGAGAGACCAAGTTGTTTCAGATCAGTTTTGGCCTAAGGTAGAAACCATACTCAAAATGAAACTCAGGGCATTTGAACCTGGTTGACAGATGGAAAGGTCTGTGCAGATCTTCACAAGAGCTTCATAGAGGCCCACAAAAACTTGTGCCATTCTGGACAAATACTACTTACTTGCATATTATTTAGTTGTTTGCTGGTAGCAACTTTTTTTTTTTTTTAGATGAACTGTACACTGTGGTATGAAATGCACTGTTTTTAGTATATGCAGAGTAAGAAAATGAGAATCAAATAGCACAAATATAATCTTATCAGCAGTTAGGCTACTGCATCCAAGGCATGATTTAAGGGATACCCCTAGGCTAAGATACCAACTGGCAATGGCTGAGTTCAGTCAACCTTGATCTTACATACCAAGCAGAACTACAGAGCCCACGTGCCACTGGAAGCCTGATTAGGCATCTCCTTTGTATTTGTTCCAGCAGGAACCTTATCTCTAGGTTGCAGGCAAGAAATCAAAATGAAAAAGTCGAGCGACTTCTAGGCTAGCCATGTTCAACTGATAGCCCCCCTGTGCATTTGCCAGCCTCATGAAAGGACTTGTTTGGCAAGTGGCACGCTCCAGGCTGCTCTCCTTCCCAGGAGCTCCCCAAGACTGGGCTGTATTTCAGAGATGTTGTCCTGGAAGCAGCTGACATCCTGTCTCCAGCTTTTGCCAAGGCGCCTCTGTCTCATTACTGAAGAGGTGCAGGTCTGAAAACGATGTAGAAGAGGAGCACATCTGAGACGTAGTCAGGATCAGCCTAGCCAAATCGTTGTGGCAGAGGCAGCCTGATCTGTGCTGCTGTTTTTCCTGGGCTTTCTTTAAACAAGCATGAGGAAGAGGACCTAACTGTGTCTGTGTAATCAGTCCAGCAAGCCTAGGTTATTGCTACCTTCAGTGCTCATATCTGGTTTAAAAATCTTTGTCTTATAAAGGGGTACTGGAAGCTTCTTCACCCAGCTGTCACCAGTTAATTACACTTGTGTGTTAGTTAAACATGCATATTGACATGATGTTAACTACAGCATTAACATCCAATCCTATTTGTAGGTATGCCTCATTAAAAATAAGCAAATAGTTATTTCCAAGATAGTGTGTTGCAGTTATTTACATACTGGTTGTGTTAATGCTACCATAGAGAAAAAGATCACATGAACTGGAGATAGGGGTTGTCTAGAAACCACACTGAGTCTGGGTAGAGTAACTAGGCTACACAGCAAGCTGGCACTTAGCAGCAGGGACACATTTGCTTCTGCTTATGTGCCAGGGCAAACAAAGGCCTTGTATGCATTTGCCTCATTTGCTTCAATCAGTGTTCCTTGTTTGCTAAGTGAGTTTTGCCATATGTATGCTGCTCTTGCTGGCTGCCCAGCAGAGGAGCATCTAAATAGCTCTGAAGGAAAATTGTGTCATTTAAATGTCATTCTCTCACTGCTCTGCCTTGAGAGTACTCAGTTAGCTGAACTACAATATTAAGTAAGTGATAGTGTGCTTAAGTGATGCTTGCAGCAGGATGTTTGCCTTGAATGCCTGGTTACTGAGAAGGAGCTCACAGTGAGAGAAGCAGTACTGACTGGGCTAGCCTTGTCTGTGGCTTCATAGGCAAGTGAACGTACAGAGCCCAGTGGATGGGTGCCATGGATGACAAAGAAGTCTACATGCATCTGCGCAATTAGGAGATGAGCTGTGGACTGTACTGAGACCTCCTATTACAAGTTTTCATCTTACCAGCATACCGAATTTTTGTTATTAACTCTATAGGTAGCCTTAGTCTGGTTGTGTGAGAACAGATGATTTGAATAGCTTATCACTGTCTTGACTAGATGCCATAGCCAGGACATCAGAGTGAGGTATTTCTTGCAAATGACCTGAATACAGCCCTGTGGGTGAAGGCCAATGGCCAAGCCATGTGATGGAGCCTGATTTCTCCATATGCCTTCACCTTTACTTTTGTGCCTCTGAAGAAGGTACTGATGGCAAGACAACTTTGCAGTGCAGCTTAACTCAGAAGTCTGAGTGACTGAAGTCTGAGATAATGCTGGCTTCTCAACTAACACAATTTAGCAGCAAGAGCATCTTCCCTTCTCTAAGAACGTAGAAAAGTTACATTTGTGAATCCCCAAATGGGTTAAAAAGAACAAAATGGAAGTGAGTAATAAATTATTTTACAGCATTACCACAACCTAGGATTTAAGATAGGGTAGTACCATTAGGAAATATTATAAAAGACTAGTTCACATAATCTAAAAGTCTGGCTTAAGACCAGGGCCGAAGTGAGCTCCGTAAATTGGGGAATTTCTAATTGCTGTTAATATCTGACACATGCTCCTCCTCTGAGCTTTCTGCTCAGTGTGGTTCTTCTGAAGGGAAGATAGCAATTTTGTCCATTAAATTTTGGCACTGTGGGCCATTTACTCACCAATCATGAAGCATCTTGACATGGGGTGTCTTTTGGGGGCCATTTTGAGAAAGAACATCCTTAGCTGCCCACCTCTCTCCTTTCCCTATACAGCCTCTGTAGGAGATGGAGTTTTGCGGCTGCTTTTCCAGGCTTCCCTCTGCAGGGATTTAATTTCACAGCTGTGTGTGATCAGTGAGGAATTACCCCTGCCATCACGCTGTAAGGATTAATAACTGCCAAGTGATACTCAAAGTCAGTGGTGGATTTGTGGCCTTTGGAAACCTCTAAGCATAGGGAAGTCTCAGATGAAGTGGTACAGATCTTATCTGTCATCTTTTATATGGCTCACTGGACATGCCCTCATATCAGAAATCATCACAGCACAAGGGGAAGGAAGCAACTCAACTTGTTTGCAGCAGTCATATCACCAGATAATAGATCAGTCTGCAGATGCTGCAGGAATTATGCCTGCTTAATTCATCAGTGCTTCTTCTTGCCAATTCAGGAATGACAGACTTTCATAATATTGTAAAAAAGGACCTTGGTGCATTAACGCATTTGCTAGTGTAAAGGAGAGCAGCAAATAAATGGAGTAAACAAAGAGTAAAAGGCAGCATTTACTCTGTGGAGAAAAGTGCTCTGTGGTTAATGAAACAGAGGATACTTTCACTGGCTAAGTGAATTTTCTCTTTACTTTTTATGCAGAGCAGCTGCATCTTAATGAATTAAATTCCAGACAAATATCATGACTTTGGGAAGAGAAACAAAAATGTCAAGAAATAGAGCAGTTTCTAAAATTCATCAGAAGTCCTATAATATAATTGACTGTCACCGAGAGCAGTTTGACACAGTCCGTTATAACATCTGGCGTTTTGTTTTCAGAAGCACAGTTATGTAAGCCTGCTGGGCTTATTTCCAGTCATGGTCTTTCCTCCAGTTGTTTCTTCTATTATGCTGTGGCTGGAGTTGTCAAACGGCACTGTCACAGTTTAATCACTTCACCCTGGGACCTGTCTTTTCATTCCAGCAGATAAGAGTCTCGATAGTGCTTTAGACACACTTTTTATTTATGCCCTTGAAACAGGTTTACTTGATCTTCTTGACTGTAGCTTTGGTTGGGCTGAGGTTGAAAGTTTTAAAGCAGCAGACAATGCGCAATGAGCTATACGTGGCTGAAAGGGAGTTTCCACCTTCTCAGAGCTATACTTGATTTTTTTTCTCCCTGGTGGTCAGCTGGATACTAACAGTACCTACCACAGTCATCTTCAGTCTCCAAAAGCCATCTGAAGGTTTGTAGAACGAGGTTAAGAGAAAAAGAGTCCAAGTCCTCCCAGATGAGCATTTTTCTCAGTGCACAGACAGTGCCTGGCATTGCAGTGACCCTGATATGATTTGGGGTCTCTAGGGMAATACCTTTTAAATTAAATGCCATTACTTTGACAATAATCATGTTGATGTTTAATGGGCAAATGATCCTTGGCAAAATATCATAGCAGATTTCATAAACTAAGGAAAAACTTTAAGGGAACAAGCAGGACATGACTGTTTCATCAGAGTGGAGGGTAAATGATTTATCTGACCAAAGAGGACTGCAAAATGACCTCACAACAACATATTTCCAGGATTCATACTGGGACCCCATCTATATGGCTAACTTCCACTCAGAAGGTTTTCACAACTGGCCAGCAAACACACACCTCAAGAAGATTTGCCTTTTTATAATCTTGGTCTGAAATACAGGACTTTAAAGAGGAGATCCTGATCCCAAAAGGAAAGAGTCCCCTGTTTGCCCTGCAAAAGGTCAGCAGTGCAGAAGACAACATAGCATGCAGTCCACTTCAACCCCCCCAAAATGAATCCTAACTGAGGGTACCCCCTCAGGCTGACTGCCTGTGCCCTTACATGTCACCATTGTGAAAGACTGTTTAGCCCCTCTTAGCCATTCAATAGTCTTTAATGATTGCTGGAGAAAAAGCTGGTGCATATCCTGGTGGTTGTAGCATACTTTTTTACTTAAAAAAAATCTCTCCTCAAAGAAGTAAACACAGTGTGTGGAAGCTGCCAAAGAGACAGCACTGGAGCATAGACTCCTCTGCTTATCCAGCAAAGTGCTGCAGTTTGCATCTGCGGGTGCCATTTGTATCAGCAATGAAGGAGATAGATAGATAGTTCAGTGTCTTGCCTTTCACCTGAGACAGCTGACTTATTTATGCCAATTTTAGTGGTGATTTCTGTGATGAGAAAGCCTATCCAKACAGAAACAGATTGAAATCATTTTCTTATTTTACACTGTGCATGGTAATGATTACATGAAGATAACTGAACAAGCAGTACCCTGGGCTAATTATGCCATGTAATCCAAAAACAAAGTCACTGATTGCTGGTCTCCATTATGTGTCACCCCAAGACTTCGCAGGAAGAACTGCAATTAGGCTGAGCACAATAAGAGGATGTTTTTCTTCTATGTATCTTAACATATTATAGCAATATTTTGCACTTAGTTAATGCTCTATACACCTTCTTTCAACGTGTTGGACATGCTAATTCCTATCCGGGGGTAGTGAAGCAGGCTGTCTTGGGAATCTGGCTGGCAGGGAGCATGCAGCAGCCCAGGACTGAGACAAAATTTTTCACGCGAGGTTGCTTTGGGGATCCATGGATGCCAGCACATTGTTAGCAGGATTTCCAAAAACAGAAACCAGAGCTATGATTTCAGCTGCTCATAAAAACATCCCTGTCCCCATCTTCTCTTCCAAATTTTGTCCGTAAAGCTTTTTGCAAACTTGTCCTCTGCCAGTTCACCTGCGTGAGTCATAGTCCGCAGGGGCTGAGGGGCATGTGGGGCTTGCAAGCACTTATTACAGAACTTCCTCTAAAATATAAATCTGAAATTGTGTTTTGTATTTTTCTGACCACACCCTGTGAGTAGTCACCTATCAAGACTGTAAGAACTTGAGGCAGAGATATCTTTCTTCATGTGTATTTGTTCAGGAGCAGGCAGAACAAGGTTTTCAAGCCTGATTTAATAATTACTGGTTACTAGTAATTATCATCTGTGCACTACTAATTATGCATGATAGCTTTAACAGCTCCTTCAGTCAAAAAAGGTACTGTTAATGCCAGGCACTGTTTACTCAGTGACTCTACCCTTCTTCTGAAAGGCAGCTGCCAATATTGCAGCGCTCCTGGGACATGTGGATGGCGGATGCACGCTCCCTAGTCCTGCAGCTGGGGAGGAGGCATGTCAAAGCCTTCATTCCCTGGCAACAGCTAAAATTGGCTGTTCGACCGAGTTGGACTAGACTTCGTGGCAGCCAGCATTTCCAAGTGCTGCCGTGGCCCCACAACTCCAAACCAGTGGAATTAGATGTTGGTCTGACAGAGTTGCTTACACCAGAAATGCTAAATTACAGTGTAAAACAAACCTTCAGAGGACTTGAATAGCTCAGAGAGTAATTTTGCTATGCCTGCAGCATCCTGAGTATGGTTAAATAATGGTTCAACCAATAAGACATCCTTCTTGCTTTTTGGTTGATTGAAGAGTACATGCACCCTCAAAATTACAAATTACAAACACACACACACACATTTAGGCATTTAATCTGTGCATATGTGTTCATATAGTTGCATATACGCGTCCACTCTAAGTGCAAACATGTGGTGTGTGACCAATGGGAGCTGACCCCAGAATCTTGGGACTGTCTTGTTCAAGTTGCAACCAAACTTTTGCTGCCTGCCAACAAGCTGCTGTTGCACAGCCAGGAGGTACTGGCACTGCTTTTGCAGAGCTTCAGAAGTTGTCAGCAGGTTCTGTTAGCCCAAACTGCACCCACTACAAAATATTACTGAGCCAAGAAGAACCAGCAGACCTGCAGATTATGGCTCCCTACTCACACAGATGTAAGCAAAAGTATTAATCTGTTTTAGCAAAACAGGCGAAACGAGAGATAAGGAAGAAGGAAAAAATCTGGAACACATGATTTATTTTGATGTCAGGGTAGAGTAAAATGTGTCTTTCATTACTCATATCAGCCTTTTAGAAAGGCTCCTGACTTTTCCACACATGCACTTAGACTACAAATTAGGAGCTTACTTGCAGTGATCCTCAAATGTTTTCTCCTGTAGAATATTTGCTCCAAGTTGGATCAGTTCTAAGTAATTGAAAGTTATTAATATAGCACTTGTAACATTAAATGAAGACTCTAGCCCTAGTCCAGAAACATAACTTCAGACCTGTGCTACCGAGCTGTGATTTCTGGGCAGCAGCATAAAAAGGATTTTTACTTTTGTTCTGCCAAACGGTGGCTGAGCATCCTCAGAGCAGCCAATACTGCACAAATGCTGCTGTAGCACCTGGTCTCTTCCTGGCCACGTGCAATGGCCACAACACCCAGCATGAGCCCCTTCCCTGCTGTGCAAGAGCTGCTCGGGAGCCCCCTGGGGAAGAGCTCTCTGGAGAGTAGGGAAAGCATCTTAAATGCCTGGATAAGCTTTGCTAATTCTGCACAAGCTCTTCTGCCAATTTAACATCCGCTCAGGGTATTCGGGCAAGGTGAGACAGAAGGAACTAAAGCACTGTGATTAAGAACAAAATGTCTTTATTCCTCTCCCATTATAATTACCTTAACTGGTCTCCTGGTTTTTACTCCTACTTGGTCTCTGGTTACGGAGAAAGCAGCCTGTAGTGTGCCCGTCATTAAGACTGCTCAGCCTGTTTATAGCTGCCATAAATGTAAGCCTTGCTTTATATCCTTCAGCATCACTTACAGGCGAGGGAACCAAATTACCTACTCTTAAAGGAGAGAAGCACGGCATGAGAAGGAGACTCACGCAAAGGGGCTGATCATCTCCTGGCAAATGAGACTCCGAACAGGGTGGGCAAATTCCCTTTCTGGGGGGAGACCGGCGCGTCGGACTGGTACGAGGGAAGAGTTTGGCTTGGGAGAGGTGAAGCCTCGGGAGATGCAGCCCTCGCTGCCCTGGTGCTGCTAGGAGAGGTTGTGCAGTGTGCCTGAGGGCGAAGGTGCAGCGACAGCTTCTGCTATGGCCAAAATGATAGAAAAATCGCTCCTGGCCCTGCTGGCTTGGACGGAAACCTTCCTAGCCTGCTATGAGCAAACAAGCATGTAGCTTGTGAAATAAAGGCTAACTCACACTTGAGCTGACACTTTAAAAGGTGTTATTGGACATATCCTAGTTGGAGAAAGCTGCACATGGACTAATGTAGCGCTAGGTGACTGAATGCAACATGATAAAGCTGAATTTTTGTGTTTAAACTGAAAGCCGGAAAACCTACAAAAAGCTGTGTGAGCCCCACAGGCCAATGTAGAAGCCTGACTATAGCACATGGTGATTTAAATATACCACAATAACTTTAATTGCAGGTCATAAAGCACAGAAATTTATTCTGGTCAGGAACAAATGTTCCACCCTGTGGCCCCCCTTGGCCGGAGCATTCATTTTCAACATGTCTCCCTAATTGTCACCCATATGTTTACCTTTGCAAAATCTCATATTTGTGCATGAAATGGACATTTCCTTGAGTGCCGTTAGGCAATCACATCTGATTTTCTAATTTGTAGCTTGGGGTTGAACACGCAAACAGATGCTGCTAGGCATCTGGAATTTGTGATTTAAAAAGTCCTGGCAAAATAATACACCTCACGAAAGAACTTTGAAAAAAATGAAGCTTGAGAAAAATAGCATGACCTTTAAGTGACAGCATTACCAATAGTTCTCTATTTCTTCTGAAGGGAAGGAAATGGGGAGTCATTTAATTTAAGTTGATTCTCAGATATAATGTAGTCCATTTAAAGTTAATTTCATTTAATGTTAATTTTAATTAGTTCACATCTGTTACGGAGATTCATAGGACCAATTTAACCTGTGAACTTCAGCTGCTTTTTCTGGCAGTCCTTTATATCAATTACAAAATCCCACCACAGCAAAACACTAGAAATCAAATTGCTCCCATGGGAAGGGATGAGAGAGAGGATGAACTATGCATGACAGACATTAGTTGCCTTGCTTAGTGTGCAGTCAGCTACAAGGCATGCAGGTTCACTGCTGACGAGAAAGGAACAGTTTCTATATGCACCAGAACAGGATCTACTCAGAGCTACAGCTCCTCTTAATATTGGTCCATACACAACTGTAGGAAGAAGCAGAAGTGAAAATACTTCCAGGAGTATTGGCTGAGATTTAAAAGAGCTTTGGCTGCTTGTCTCAATTGTTTCTTTTCTTGTTCAGTTATGACTGGCTGAAGTCTGCTTTTATCACTTGCTTGTGATAAGTGGATTTTAAGATTATGAAGTAGTTCACACTGGAAAATTGCACTATGGACTTGAACAAGTCAGATGCAGCTGCGAATAGATTTTGCAAAGCTAATGTTATGAGTTATGATGATTTTATGTTATATTGTAATTTACAGGAATGCTAGAGGAATGGAAATCTAGATGCTCTAAGGACTCTTAACATAACTCTAAAATGAAATGTGCATCGATTTAAGATAACCGATCACTATTTTCCCTCTTTCAAAGAACTCCCTTTACTGTAATAATACTTCAGAAAAATACTTGCACACATGATTGATTGTTTATTTAGGGGCAGGGCCTAGAAGTCCCAAGGAGGACCTTTAAACTAGACAAGAACAAATGAATGTTGTGGTTGTACCCAAGATGGGCTTCATTAACTGTGTGAATTTGACAGGAGGGAATTAAATGTAAGCTCTGCACCCAAGTACTACATTTTATAGTGCACTTATTTTTTAAGGGGGATGCCTACAGCAGGCTTACTTGGCCCTTAAAGGAAAGGCTTTGACATTTTATAAATTTCTATTTCTTCCTAGACTGAAATCTAAGCCTGACAGACTCAAAGACCAAATTAATTCCTTAAGCCTTTTGCCCAGTGATAAGACTTATCTGGAGCAGGCAATGGAAATGTACAGTATGATTTATCAAGCTGATCAGAGATCACCAGGAAAGTGCTGAAGCAAACAGCATGAATGATCCTCTCCTACACATGAAAAACGTGGGTATCCTAATTGCCTGAATTATCTACAACCAATTATTGTGAGAAGTATTTTATGCCCTGGAGATTGAGAGACCTAACAATGTCTGTTAAAATAAGTAGAGATTCCTAATATTTTTCTGTGGACATAAAGTTAGGAGCTTAGCTATGGTGATGATTCAGATACAGAGATGGATGAGCCTCCCAAAGTGTGCAGCTGAGTGTCACTATGTGGGACCTTCCTTACTAAAACTCAGAAGAAATAAACTGTGTGGTAAGAGACCCCTCCTTACTGAGCTAGCCTTTCTATTAAAAAAAAAGAAAAAAGACAGACAAACTCCTGAAGGAGAAGACCATACACTGCACTTCAACATGCTAATATGTTATTATCCAGTGGAAGATAAACCACTCCCCCCCCCCCCACACACACACAGCATGCTAACATAAGCCATTTCTTTTTGTAATTTTTCCGGTAAGGTATGAAACATATTTGTCACCAACAAATCCATCACTCTTCTCACATCTATTTCTACCCACTCATGACATGATTTTGCAGTCTTCTACTTCCCTATATTTTTGTCAAACTGTTAATCACTGCGCAGGAGAAATAATGACAACCAAGTTAACAGCAATGGAGACTGTCAGTTCTCAGCAGTTCTCCATGCTGAGCCCTGTATGCCTCACCTTCTACATGAAAAGTTTTGGGCTCCTCAAAGCCAAGTGTTGCACCTATGTTGCTAGCTGACCTTTGAAAAGCCCAGCAAGGGAGTTTCTAGTCCAAGCTATTGTATTTCTGGGGCCGCTTACAGATCCGAGGCTGGTGTTCTCCTCAAGTAACTTGAATGGGCTTGCATAGATTGAAATGAGGACAGAATTCAACCTGTGAAATTTATCTGTAGTGTCTGATGGTGCAGTCTGAAAGGGTGAATGTGAGTGCCAGTAAATCAGTCGGCTTACTTACAGTGTTGGCCATAGATGAACGTGAGATATTTCTGTGACATCTGGAAATGACTTCTGCTTGACTGCTGCTGCTCTTGGCATGGATCATCTGCTGCATTTTGTATAAGGAAATATGCACAGAATATCTTACTATGTGAAGCAGTCTGTACAGAACAGGTGTTTCTAGAAATGGCATGATGTTTTGTTCCCAAATTATTTCCTGAACCAAGCTATTTTTGGGGGGATTTTACTGTAGGCCAGCTGTAGCTGGCAGGAGCAACAGTTAGCACGAGTAACCCATGACTGAACCCTAAATTCTTCAGAGAGAATAGTTGTCATGGAGTG
Organism: Apteryx rowi; assembly: GCF_003343035.1. Taxonomy (NCBI): domain Eukaryota; kingdom Metazoa; phylum Chordata; class Aves; order Apterygiformes; family Apterygidae; genus Apteryx; species Apteryx rowi. Next base: position 2,717,981 of record NW_020450761.1, read on the forward strand.
GTTTAAGACCCCTAAGCAGAGCAGCAAGACATAAGGAAAGCTGAGGAAAGAGTGCTTGGAAAGCTCAGGAAAGGAACTGTACAGCTGAAGCAGGAAGAGCAACAGCCACAATAACCTGGGACATTGCCAGGCACTGACGCAGAACTAGTAACATGATAAGAAGTCTCACCAACAATGAAGCTCCTCACCTGCAAACACTTCTGGACTTGTGAGCACGTAAAGGAGTTGAACCTGCCCAGATGCCTGAATTACCATGTCTCCAGGTCCCCCTTGCCCCTTGGATGTCCAGCCAACGGAGTGGAGACTCCTGGGAGTAGAGGCTACAAATTGCAGTGGTGCCTCACAGTTGAATGCAGTCGCTAAAGTTTGTCTGTACAATTATGGACTTTGCCTTGGTTGCTGTCTGCTCCCAAAATTTATGACTTTAGCAAAATTTATACTATCAGTTCTATAGCCTTCCGTATATTCTATGCTTAAGTGGTGTGCATTTCTATGTGTTTATTATGGCATCATGGCTGAGTTTTAACTTCATTTTTTTTATTAAAAGCTGATGAAATGGAAAAATTCAGCATCAAAGAATAGGCTTATTGTGAATGAATCTTAATAATATTGTTATGGAAAAAAATGAACGGCAGGAGAAAACTTGAAGTTTAAGAGAGTGTGAAAAATCACCTCATTTGTGTGAACAGGTACCTGGAATGTCTCACCTTCCTAGGCACCCTTTTGGGTGCTGATTCTGAGAATATCAGTCACATATTGGTAGCGTACGACTGTAAGACACTTGGTAACTTAAATTTAAAAAAATGGAAAATGGATTAGCGAAAAGCCATGGGGGAGACATCATGGACATTTGGGCTCCTTAGCTACTCACTCCCAGGGCCAGGAGCGCTGCGACCAGCCATGGGACCTAGCTTGCAAAGCGAGCTCACGCCGCGAGCCTGAGAGGTTTGGGCTGTGACCCAGCACAATCTTTGCTCTGGTCGGGGGGCTCTGTGGTCCAGCACAGCCTCAGCAATGAGGTTTCTCCCTGCTTGAGCCCAAGCAGAGGCCACCCCTGGATCCAGATGGATACCCATGAGGCTCATGAGGACTCTCTTAAAAACTAGGAAAGTAGCCAAGAAAAGCTGTGTTTAAGGCTGAAAAAGAGGACAACCACAGCAGCAAAAACCTCAGAGGGAACGGAAAGAAGAGTTTGAGGGGAAAGTCTCAGACATCCCTTGTGGCCTTGTCCTACCACACGCCATGCCATACTCCATCCCTCCAGGTCGTAGTCCGCGTTCACCAAAAAGCAGTGTATCTCCCTGCTTCATTGAGCCTGAGGTCTAATGCAAGCTTGGTTAGATTTTAACCATCACCCCAGCAGGTTTAAAAAGAGGCATCTCCCAATAGAGCTGCACTGTTGGGAGAGTTGACAGAGGTGCCTAAATGTGTGAATTTAGGCGAGAATGCATGTTTGCTGATGATATGGCATATACTGCTATCTTGGGTTGGCTTACTGCTACCTTTTCTTTCTTCTTTCTGCCTGCCAGTCTGCATTTTTGTTTCTTATGGAGTAGCAAGTTAAATAAGACTTGGGCCAATATGAACAAGCAGGACTTGACTTCTCCTGCAGCAGTTTGACAGCAGGCTGGCTAATACAGCATGTGTTGCCACTTCTTCCCATTTTCTCATCAGGGTCATGACACGTGGACTTGCCCCTAGAGGTCTGCCACTGAAATAGAGACTAGAGGAGAATCCCAGTTTCCTGTACAAATTATAATAGCAATAAGCAGATCTTGTGCTTTACATTGCAGAGCAAAGCTTGCAAATGTGGCAGAAGTACAGCCTAGGGACTTCAAACCAAGAAGGCAAGAAAAAAAATCCTACAAATCCCTTTAAAACCCATGAAATCTCTTTTCCTCTCCTTCTCCTTCTTCTTCTTCTTTGTCTTCCTTTTCTTTTCCTTTTTAAAGACAGCTGCTTGATCTTGTGTGGCCTGATTCATAACTTTTGCATGCCTGGTGTTGGCAATAGCACTTCTGGATCCCATCACCAGAAGAGAGGAAATGCACATGTTAAATTTCATAGTAAGCAAGCAGAGAGAAGGCAGAAAATTTGCTGTAAGTTACTGGAACCTAAATATAACACCTACAAGGGAGTTTAAGTTAGGCAATTTTTAACTCTTAAAAATTAAAACAACTGATCTGAATGTCAGTAATGGCAAGCCAATAGGATCTTCCATTCTTTAGATGTAAAAATAAAACCTTACCCCCAAAATACTATTTCTGTATTACAAGTAGATGGTTAAAGAAATTCTACAATGAGCCTCTAAATACCATCATGTCATTATATCTGTCACTTAAGGTCCTTGTAATATACTTAACATTGTATGCCTTACTATAAAAATGGAAGTGTCTATTGATTTGTTTCTAATCTTCTTCTAAATAGCCAAGACCCAAGCAGATCACTCAGCCTAATGACCAGGAAATGTCCAGGACTCATACCCATGCTCCTGTGCACATTTATTCATCAACAAACAGAAAACAGTTGCCTTTAACTAACTTATTAATTAGTTCTTAGACAAACAATCAACATATTGTATCAACTTAGCAAGACCTGCACGTCATCTGAGCCATTGTGTGCACTCTCTCTGCTTGCATGAAATGTAAAAATGGATTAGCCTGAACTTCATGTGTGTATATGTTTGCAAATGACCCCGTCAGCGTGTCTGAAGAAGTCACTGTTCTTCCCCTAAGCCACAGTGACTGGCAGCCTGTGCACTGTCCCTCGCTCCGGCTGAAGCATGGCTTACTTAACTTAACATCCCCTTGGGCGAGCAGGCACCTCATCTTTTTCGATGCGCTAACCGGAGGGAGAAGCTAACTGGCCATACTGCACTTGCTTTGCAGCAACTGTCAATCTCTGGCAATATAGTTCTGCACCAAAGCCTGACACAGAAATGCAAAAACTAAGTAAATGGTATGTGGGGCTCTTTTTTCARTATCTGGAAAGAAAAAAGGGAAAGCATTTGGTTCTTGTTCTGACTGCGGTCAACTTCTTCTCCTCCACACCTCTCTGCTTTCATCCAGGCTCTCTGGTCCAGCTCCCTCTTAGATCTCTTTCTAACAACAAGATTTCTCCAGACATATCCTAGCCACTGTTGGCACAGAAAACCCAGGCAGTCTGCTAGCTCCTAGCTTATATACTCCAGAGAAATGAACCCCTTTCCAAAGGATTAACAATGGTAAATAAAAACTGTGTTTGGCCACACCATCAAAGTCAGACACATGCTAGCCAAATCGATGGATGACAACAATCTGTTCAAACAGCAGCCCAGGCGGCATGTTTGAATACATCTCGCCTCCTCTATCTTTCTCTTTACAAGGCATYGGAAATAATCTTACACAGGACTGTGCAGGGAATCAAAAACCTGAGAACAAGTTATCCTTAACAATTGCAAGAAGCTCTTTGACGACTTAGTTACAATCCTTTATTCATGTAAAACAGTCATTGCCCTAATAATAGCTTCCCTCAGCATTAGAGGCATTCGGCTGTGGTGTCAATTTGAGTGAGTCTCAATGCCGCCGTTTTTTAGTACTGGCACAACCTAACTTAGAAACCTCCACATTTTGAAACGACTCTCATGGCAGAGCAGGCAACTGTACCAACAGCAGTACATGTTACTGGATTGCTACAACAAACATGAAGCGTGAAGACCGTTAGCCAAATCTGCTGCTGTCTTAAATCGGCATAGCTCTGCTGAAGTCAGCAGAGCTTTGCCAGTTTACACCAGTTGAGGGCAGAGTCCTGTAAGTCTTGGCCACCTTGTGTAATTTCTATCATCTCCACAGCAGAATTAAAAACATACTCCTATCCAACTGAATAATGCGGAGAGGGTGATTTCTTTGGACTCCGTTAGCTGTGACCTATTTCTCTCCCCATATGCTCTGATGTTGATTATTTTACGAAGAAGAACGACAGAGAGTTGGCACAAATATTATTGCGTAGTCATGCAGGCCTCATCTGTATTTAAAAAGAATTTAGGGGCTAAATCTCCCATATCCCTTCATAACTTCTTTAATTAATGCTTCCCACCCATAGCTGCCTCAAGTTCCTTCCCCTGGCTTTATTACTGTGGTTCTGGTGCTGAAAGAAGTCGGAAAGACAACCAGATTCACCTGAAAATGCAGCCCTGGCAGCTCCRTGCTGCCCTGATAAGCTCTGCAGTGATCAGGTCTCACGCTGGGTGTCAACAGTCACAAAAAAGGGAGCTTTAGCTTTCCTCTGTTTGGAAACTTTATGTCCATTTTAAAAATACCCCTTGAAAGTACACTTCCAAACCAAGGTAGCTAATTTTCAGCATGTGGTTATGTGCTCTCATCATCCACAACAGAAATCCTTCCCTGGTGAAATTCAACAGGTTAAAACTATTGGAGCTCCTCAGCCACAATGCCAGGCAGAGCAGGGACCCAAGCCAGGGTTCAGAGCCAAGGGCAGGCGCCTGCTCTCTACGCCACATTGCCTAATAATAATAGCTTTAACTGGCCAAAACTAGGTCTGCGGTGACTCCATCAAATCCAATAGAATTCATTTTTTCTTAAAACAGATCATTTAAAGGGATGCCAGATTTAAAAAAAAAAAGAGCAAATCCTACTTCTGTCTTGTTTTTTCCTTCTAGCCACTGCTGGCGCAGAGACCAGCTGCCAGCTGGTGAGCTCGTTGGTTATATTTGGCAGGGAGAAGACCCTGCCTAAGGGTTACAGATTTGGTGCTATTGCAGCTGACGCCAAAGATTATCGTATCTGCGAGTAATTAGCAGAGAAACTTTCTTGTCTATAGCACATTTGACAGCACTTTGCACATCATGGTGCCAACCATTTTGCTGGGCAGAGACATTTCTCCCATTGCTTGTGTTAAGTTTCCAGCAAGGTAGAGACAACTTTTTTCTGAAGAACAGCAAACGTGAAGGAACAAACCCAAGAAGAGGGGCAACACCTAAAAGCTGTATAAAGGCTGAGCAGGAGGGCGCCGTGTGTCCCTCTGGCCCCCAAGCTGCGCACACATCTCCGGCTCGGGTTGTGCGGGACTTGTTGCAGGGCGAGAGCTAGTTAATGAAAATTGGTGATACCCAGCTAATGAGCAATGGGGAGAATAGGCAATTAGTTATTGATGGAAAACAAAGAGAGGAAAATGGCTATTGTTATCTCTGGGACCCAGTGGAAGCTTCCTGTAAATGTCTCTTGGTGTTAGGCAAACGGTTCCCTTGACAAGGGTCATAACTGGCAATTTTTCCTCCCTGCCTTTTCCCAAGTGCAGATGTTCCTTAAAATGAGATGTAATTCCCTGTGGAATTACTGAAAATACAGGTGCAGCTAATAGCCAGAAAATGAGAACTTTTCATTATCAGTCAGTGGAGCCCTCGTACAAAAATGACTTTTATAGTTACTTTACCCCATGCAATTACACAGCAAAGCCCCATTTAACGTTTCACTACATAATGGCAACTTTCTGTTTCAAATCAGATTAATGTAAGAGTTACCCAACCATTTTAAGAGATAATAGCTATAATCAAGGTGTTTCTTGTGATGGGTTACTATTATAATGTGGCAGATGATTCTATGATATTCTTGTTGGCTGCATTAGTCACAATTGTTTTCATTAATATTGACACTATTTTCTTGCCATACAAACAGAAAAGCAGACTAATCAAAATATTGTGTTGGATTCTTATCCTCTGAGCTCTTCTTTTGGGCTTATGTTCAATTCATAGCTTTCAGTAGGAATAAAAATCAGTTTTCATAAGACATGCAGGCAGCTTCACCCATGTTATTTAAAGCAAGTTTGTGAGAACAATGGGAGAGAATTCTTTTGCTGGAAATCTGAAAATAAAGCACCAATGAAATGTAAATGTTAGGCCTCTGTTAACACCTCATCTGGTTCCGGTTTTGGGCAGTGATGTGAGACTACGAAAGTGTGGGCAGAGTGGGGAATAAGATGAGCACGCATATTGGGGTTCATTATCCTGGAAAAAATTGTATAGACTCAGGGACAGGATGGCATGTGAGCCGTCTGTGATGTGAGTCTTGTCCAGGAAACTGTGCGTCTCCAGCGACAGATCTCCATGGTGATGGCTTGGGCTAAGAAAGCAGCAGGCTGAGGTTCAAAATGATGAGGGAAAAGACTGTGTCTCTATAACATCATTTCCAGTGAAACCAGCAGAGTTAAACGAGAGATGGATTTGAACTAAAAAGCCCTATAAATGTTCATTTTTCACTGGTATCAGTTCTACACAGTCAACCCCAGCTGTCAGAGGCAGAGTCTCCTAAACAAAGTTTTCATGACAGGTCACCCAGAACAAAACTATATCAAGGGCTGAAAAGGAGAATGGTTGAGATGAGCAGAGAGTACCACAGGAAGCCAGGGCATTTTCTCCAGTAACTCATAGCAAAAAGGAAGGGAAAGGAACAGTGTTGCATTGAGGAAGTTCATACATTGATTTCCAGATACAGCAATCTGTCAATTAAACAAACGGAGAAAAAAAGCCTGTTAACATGACACCTTTGGAGGGACTGTGCATATTGACCACCACACTTGTGGTAGCTAAATGTCTTTTGAAACTGTGCCTGTCAAATATGGTGATATAAGACATTTAAACTTAATTTCAGCAAAATTGCATACTATGAACAAACAGACACCTGTGAATCACTTATTCCCAGTTTTCTAGAAAAAAAAAAAAGAGAATACCAGGGGAAAATATCCTGATAAATATTTTCATTCATTTCATTTTTCTATCAAATTCTACTTACCAAGATGCGGGCTCCTAGATATTGTGATTCTAGCAGAATTTTGTTAGTACAGAATGATCAAACAGGTCAACACCTTACTTGGATATCTTCAGTATATTTGCAGCAGTGAAGGCCTCATGGTATGTAAATGCTTTTGTTTTCATAGGTAAAAAGTTTTTGTGTAATTAATATATAACAGGTATTTTTGTACAACTATTCAAATGTGAAATAGCTTCTCATATTTTTGTATGTAAGGGAATTCATGTTGCATGTAAAAGTACCTCTGGAATTTGCAAAATGGCAAATAGCTAAGTTTCATCACAGTGTATTGCCTACCTATGTACCCACAGCACCTCAAAGGGATGAAATCACCAGAATTACTGCCGGCACATATGATACCAAAGGGCCTAGGAGATCATTCATTGCTGAAGCAAAAATAATAATAAAAAAAMCCCTCCAAATCTCTGCAAGCCAGGAACATGGCTCCTCCATAGGAAGCCTAAAAGTGCCTGCCTGACGTGCTAGCATTGACTTTTAGAGGCTAGAGGGTTATAAGCCCTGGGCTCATTAATGATTGCTGTGCTGACCATTGTAACATGGGTTCAAATCCCGCTGCCTCTACTGACATTTTGTTTGCTTAGAGGGGAGCTGTAGTTCACTTGGGCTGGAGTCCTGGGAGACCATGGATCTCCCCTGCGGTCCCTGCGAAAGGACAGTGCCTGTTTTCCTGATCCCTCCTCTTGGCTCCGGAGCGTTTCACTTTGTCATTAACCACTTTCTTGCAGCCCAGCCTTCAGCTTCCCAAAGCCATGTTCCCAATGCCCATGGGGCAACATTATCCAGCCCTGCCTTCCTCTGTCATGTCATCCTCACCTTCCTCCCTAGCCCAGTCTCTCCCCAGTCATCCCCCTGGCCCCAGGCCAGCCCAGTCCCCTCGGGGCATTTTTAGTCTGTCATCACTTTGCTGTTTGGACTAGGTATTTAAACACATAATAATAAAATAAAAAGTGAATTCTTACCCCTCCTGAAAGTAGTGGTGGAGCTCCCATAGCCATGGGATGCCAGCTGATCCTCTGACCTCAAGGCAAAGCTTTTCAAGAGATTTCCATCACACCCTTCAGATATGACCTTTCTTCCCTCCCAATTTTATGAGCTGAACGTGTTCTAAAAGCTAAAAGCGCTTTTGCCCCGGAAAAAAAGTCAATAAGAGATAGAACAATTTAAACAGAGTTGATACACCATATTAGAATGGCAAATCAAGGTCTTTGAAGGAAAATAAGTTTTACAGTAGAAACTGGGCACTTGAAGCTTGTGATGAAATACCCCTTTTTTCCCCCATTCATTTATGCTAGTGTTTTGTTCCCAATTTGTTATAATGGGATGCAATTCATAAGTACCCCAGAAGAGCTTTCAAACACAAAAAATATGCTTATAGGAGTGTGGAACTAAACAAACTCTTTATAAAGAACTCTTCTGAGTTTCTTATACAAGCTTTTCATGTATGTTGCCCCATTAATTTTTGCTAACATTTTATAAAATGTTCCTGTAAACTCACTTACTTAGAGTTATGCAGTAGAAATAGTTGCACAAATTTACAGATAAGAACCAAATATTAGAAAAATCCACAGATTCATACAGAAGAAACAAAATACATTCTGCCAACAACATACCAAATTCATTACTGCTTAGTGCTTGTTGAAAAAATTATTGGCTATAGAGAATGTGAAAAACATAAGGTTTTGATAAAGAGGTGTTATATAGCTCTTGTAATAAGAGCTGTGGTTGCAAATAGTCTCTAAAAGACTTTTTCATTTCAAGTAAACAGTTGTTACATTTTTGGTGAGGCAGGGCAGGATTTTCTTGAATGTATACTTTCATACAGCAGAAATAATTCTACTGGTATCAGTAAGTTTAAACAAGGGCAAGACAGAACGGATCCTTTGTCTACGAAAAATACCAATAACTTAAAAAATCTAACATCTAAAAGTGGAAATATGTTGCAGGTCACGGTACAGAAATTTCTCTCATACCCAAAGTACTGGAAATTATAGATTAAGAAAATAATAATAATGAGAACAATATAAAGGCAGAAAGAAGAGAAAAATGGAAGGATACACTGAAAAGTGCAATTGTTTTGGCTGATAAGCCATATCCCATTAGAGGTATGATGGAAAGACAGTTGGTGATGTTCCCTACTATGTTTTTTGCAAATTATTTAGGACAACAATGTTTCATGCACTCCTGAACACAGTTCTTCCCTCAGAGGGATGCATTTTTTCATGAGTAAAAGTGCATCTCTGATGGCTTGTGGATCTATCACTAAGGACTGATTTCTTGTTTGTGTTTTTTCCAAACCATTGAGAACTCTGTTATTGTGGTTGCGGTTTGTGTTGCTGCCAGGGTGGGTAAAAAGTAGTTTAAGAATTTAAAGCCCTGGCTCAGTGCAGTGTATGAACACATGGTTAACACTTATTCTGTGCATGAGTTTATCATCAGTGTGAACAGAGAATGAACATATCCCTAGAGTTGAGTGTATTCTTCACTGCTTTATTAAATCAGCATCTCCATCTCTATTTGTGTTGACTGAAGGTTATATTTGATTAATATTTATAAAATAGAGTAAAAATAGTGTTGCATTGTATTTTTATTATGCAAAGAACATCACCAGCAAGAAACTTGTAGTGTCAAATTTGGGTCTCTCATCTGTAAGAGACATAAATGCTGGAAAGTGTGAAAGTTCTGCCAACAACCCCCCCCTACCCAAGCATTTTTCTCTTTGGAAATGAAAAACGGATTAGTTGAGGATGATATTGTAGGTGGGCCACTTTCTGAATATGTGGCTGAATCCTCTGGAATAGGGAAAAACAAGGTGCAGATGATGCTGCTACCATCAGGCTCCAAGATTACGCTTATGGCCCAGAAGTGATGTGAAGTTTTAAGTTCAGTAAAGCTTGTAAATATTTACTAACTCTTATGGGTTTAAAAAAAAAAAAGCGTGTGTTTCAGAGCTTCACTCTAATTAGACTTCTGTCCTTCCTGCCTTCCAATTTATGCAAACCTTGTATATTGCTTCAGTACGGGTCAAAAGAAAGGCTTCCTCCAGAAATGATCTTACTCTGTGACTTCATCCTGGAGGTGATGTTTTCTGTTGTGTGTGGTTTCCCCATAAGAAGAATCTACCATGTTTCATTCCCTGGCATGCTTAAAACCTACACTTGATAGAAATCCCCAAACCCTCTCCATTTTATGCATTTTACATAAAAGGGCTACACTGTATGGTCTATCAGTCTGTGGCAGATGGCTTTCCATACACAACACACTAACTCCAATCCTACTGTATTTCTATAACTGCCATTTTTATTTCTGCACAAATACACTATCATCCATTCAATATTTTAAATGCACAAACAAAGCATAATGCTTTTTTTTTTTTTTAACCAGGGTAATGATTTCACAACCATCAAAAACACTTAGTAGCTGCAGTCTGAGAGCACTGWTGTTACATTTTTAAGGAGATATGTGTCCCCTATTCTAGAAGACTAGTAGGACAGTATTTCATGGAGGCAGGGGTAGAAGAGCATCCCTCCATTCTGAGAAACTGGTATGCTTGTGGATAGAGAGCCTGTTAAAGAACCCCACAAGCAACAGCATGTATTGAACACCAGAAATCTAATTACTGAGTGGTGAGGCCCTCCATGTGTTTCTCATTCTGCTGCATCTTTGTACAGATGCTCTTCAGCCTTGCAGTGAGGTGCTCTTGTTCCCCACCTCCCACACAGTTACACAGCACTGAAACACTTCTACAAGGAGCGGCAGGCTCACACGAGGGAAGCCCAACCACAAGCATGGTCACATCTACGGGTTCATTTTAAGCCCAAGACACAAGGCCAGTTCAGATTTTTGAATTTTTCCATCCTTGTTCACATCGCAATGGTTGAGCAGGATCTGGCGGAATTTATCCAGGTCCACTCCGCTGATGCTGGGCTGGAGACAAAAGAGAGAGAGTCATTGCTGAGGGAGAAAATACCTCTGGATTTTGCTAGCCTTGTAGACCAGTGGGAATTACAGAGACAGGGAAATGCCCCAAAGCTACCAAATGGCCTGGCCCCACAGTAACTCATGTAAGGTGGGGAATGCAGAGATGATGGCCCTGCAAAAACTGAATGGGTATGCTTAGGCTTAAGGGTCTGCAAGTAACTGGAAGGAAATCTAACACAATTTCTGTCCTTATCCAAGACCATCATATCTGATCCATATGATACAAAAGTCTGTGGGAAGATGTGTGTGGGACACAGAGCCCTGCACTACTGCGCCTGAGGAGAACTTTTTTTCAAGAGGAGAACAAATTCACACACACAACTCGCAGTGCCCAAGGACGATGGGGCTGAAGGCCCTTAGGGAAGGTATGACTTCCCCTTCTTTGCACACATGTACATAGAGCATAAATCCAATGTCCTGTCCCTCCTCACACCCATCCCTGTATGTTACGTAGCCACACATACATACACACACAGCCAACATATGGCCACCTGGCTTTTTATTTTGGTTCACCCACCGTCATGGTTGACAGCATCAACACAGCTTTCTCTGGCAGTTTGGCAAGTGTGAAAAGTGTGTCAGGAAAAGATTACTCTCTCGTACAAAACAAGTTTACAAAACAAGTATATTATATATTTATGTGGCATTATCTGACACTGTAACTTATTCTGTTGTTATTGGCTGTACCTATCCAAGGTTCAAAGGTGGCATATAGTCAATTGTAGTTGAAATGAGAAACTGAAAGTGGTTGGCAGGGAGAAGGTGATAGGTGGCAGAAAACCAAGAATAATACCCATCAGGTTTTCAGAGACTGAAACCAGATGCCATTATACGCAGCTGTGTTATTAACCCATGGACATGCATAGCTCCTCTAAAGACAAGCTCTGTTAAACACGTGAGTCATTATATAGGTTATAGGGGAAGCTACTGGTGACCTCCATAGTTAGTTTTCTGAACACTTTTCATTATAAAAGATTCTGAAGAGCTTTTCTTGGAGAAGCCTTCATACTTCCCACTATTTGCAGAAGTCCTAGATATTTGGCAGAGAGATTTCTACTGGGCTACTCAAGCACCTCTTCTTTTTTCTGGGAAATTCCAATCAGATTTTGCTGAGATCCAGAGTGTTGAGAAGTGCCTTTTTTTTTAAACTCACTTACATTTCTCAGGAAGATTGTAGCAGCAGGCCAGAGTATTCCCAGTAAGTGAAACAATTCCTGCTTACACAGTTGCAGCTGGAAAGCATGCTGCAGTGTGAATGTCAAGGAGCTGCTGGGGTAGATGCAGCAGCCAAACAAGGCATAGGCAAGACTTGAGCTGGGCTCCCTCTTCACCTACCCCTGATGCAGGCCATGCTCTCAAGGGCTTATGGCTTTTCTCCTCCGTGGACATCATATACTACAGAAGAGTTCCCCCAGAAGAAGAAAGAGAGGCCAGCTGGACTCCTTACAGCCATTCCTCCGAAACTCAGCAGTCTGCCAATTGCTAATCCCTTCTCAGGGGGCAACACAGGGTCCAAAAGTGTCCCATGCTTCTGCGAAGTGAGGAAGAAAATCTTTTGCAGGTGGCAAAGGCAATTGGCACCACAAGCAGCAGGCTCTGTGGGAATACTGAAGATTCAGGCTTGAAACCATGTTACTGATCCAGAACTTGGCTACCTTCTAGTCTGAGCTTGTCCCAGGCCTTTACTGTCATGCAGAAAGTGGATGAGTCTCTGACGTGAGGCTTAAACACATCATGGGGCAAGAGATGCCCCCATGCTGACCTGCAGTTGGTGCAGGCTGCTCAGAAACCGAAGCTGGACTGCCCCACAGGGCTCGCTGGCCAGAGCCCAGCGCTGGGCTGACGTGCTCAGGGAACACGCTGGATCGAGCTACAGGCTCCACACTCAGCTAAATAGACACAGGAGCATAGGTTGCCCTGCACTGGGTACTGTTGCATGGAAATGCAATAGCTCAGGCTCAGAGAGAGCCAAAGACCAGACTATTTGGATCAAAAGCTATACCTCACACTACATCTGGAAATTCAATGTAATCCAATGCAGATGGATTCTGCTGTCTGTAAGAAGCTCAAGTCACACATAGGGCATGGTATTCTTGATTGGTGGAAGATATTAAGTAATTTTCAAGTGTAGCCCTGTGATGAGCTAACAAACCTTGAAGTCAACAAGTGTGGTAAGGATCATAACCTCAGTGAAAAGGGAGGAAAGAAGAACTTCTGGTGGTGACCAACCCATGCTGACATAGTCACATTAGCTAGGTCACTGAAGATGCAAAGTTTAACGGTAGCAATTGTTTTTATATATATATAAGCCTCTGTACTACTGTTACCACATTCCAAATGTAAATTGCCTTGTCCTCCATGAACAGCTGTGAGGCAGGAAAGATCTCCAGTCTGAAGGCAGGGTTATGAGGAGAAATGATTTGCTCAAAGCCAAAGAGAGTTTCTGTAGCAGAACCAGCTCTCTGGAGACCCATGCTGGGGTTTCAGTCATCTGTCTCCTGCTTTCCAAGGTATCCTAAGGAATAGCTATGTCTAAATCTGAGTTCATAGCCTTGCAAAATCACAGCCATTAATGATCTCACATTTGAATTTCCTGAAGTTTTGACCAAGTTTGGTGATGTGCTGGGAGCCTTTGGTCTGTACTGCTGTCAGTGGGAGCTCAGGGCACTCAGCTCTTACCAGCATTACTTATCATTGTACTCAGGAGGGAAGTGATATGAAAAAGCAGAGGCACATATTGTTCATTCTAATTTCTCTTTAAGCTTACTCAACACCCTTCGACTATTTCAGCCTAAATATTAATTTCACTAAAGAAAACAATGTGTGTGTGTGGGTAGACTAGGCGAAGACTAAATTTTCATTAAGTGTTTGTGACACTGTAATGTCTGCCTGATTTAGAATATGAGCTAGAATGGGCCTTTCTTAAATACAGTCGCTTAGTAAAGCCATATTGATTTGTCAGGCAAAATTTCTGCGATAAGGGCAAATGGTCTATAGTATTTGTGACAGTATAGTATAGTATTTTGACATTAATTTCTACCTCTGATCAAAATGAAATTTGACTCTAGGTTCTCGTTAGCCTCTCTATTTACATAACTTTAGCAAAACAAGCACCATCCTCTCTGAAAAATACAGTACTAATAAATACAAAGGACCATGAAGCTACCTTGACCAGTTCCATCATATCTTTGACAAACCCATCCACTTCTGGGCCTTCAAGGGCTCCTGTCTTACTCTGAAAGACAGAAGAAACATCAAAACCCTTCAGCAAGCAAAAAACACAACAATGTTTACTAGTCAGTAGGTCTACCTTGTCACTGGGCTCTATGCTGCCAAGATCCCTTCCTTCTTCCCAAACCAAAGCCTGGGCCAGACTCCCTAAATAACTATAATTTCAGTCCTAGAAGGGGTATTATTTTTCGAGGTGGTGGTATAGATCCCAAACTGCCAGAGACTGATAGAGCTCACATCACCATTCCCTCTACAAGCCTTGCTTCTCCTGAAGAAAGGCACTGCTAATGCAGCAACACTGCCCGCGGTGATGGAAAAAGTAAAAATGTGTCCTTTTCAATGAGGTCCCTGACCATTTCTCACTTCTGTCCCCCCACCTCGCACTACAGTCTGGCACCTGGAGCCCTCTGGCCTGTGGGCTCCTGCATAGCTGCAACTCCTGAGAGACAGCTACAACACCCACAGGGATGAAGAAGTTTTAGCGGTGGACATTTAGTCTATAAAATCTAAAGAATGCAAGAGAATAATCTCTGGGACTCACAACGTCATAGTGTGCAAAGATTTTCTCAAAATCTCTCCTCCTTTCTTCTGTGCTGCTAGCCTGCACGCAGAGAGGACAAGGAAATGAAAAAGGAAAAAACAGATTCAAGTTTGAGTGCAAGTTATCTTAGCTGAGAAACACATGATGAATGCTTGAAAAAATACTGCTACTTACATCCATTTTAAATTGAAGAAGGAAATTTTCCTGGAGTGCCAGAATCCTGAGCAGGGAGATATAAATTATGATCTTTCCACTTTATCATCTACATGCAAACTATTCTGAACTATTCTGGTTCATAAAGCAGAGAGATTTTCAATTATAGGCCTTTTAAAAAGAAAATTACCAGAAGGGTTATTTATAGAGGTCTGTTATGTGAACATATGCCCCTCTCTCTGTCTGATGGGGGAATTGCAGGCGTTCTTTGCTTCACTGAAAACATATTTCTAAGTGCTCTTGCTCCTCACAGAGTATTTCTGATGTTCTGGTGCAATGGAGGCTGTCAGCCTCTGAAGCAAGAGCTACCAGACAATTATTCCTCTGTAACTGGATTGCTGTGCTATGTTAAAGTAAATAGCAATTTATCACTATCTTTTGGAGGAGGAATTGGTGGTTGTAAAAGTAAAGGACAAAGTAATACTGGCCTAAGCACTGAGACTGGACAAATTCCTCTCCTTTCCCCCTCTTGTGTCCAAAGCCCCTTGCAGCACTAATAAAAGCTTTTATCTTTCCAGCTGCTCTGCTAACCCTGAGCTGCTTCTGAGCCTGCAATGCCAAATGTGCCAAACTGTGTCCGCACGCCACAGGGCTTGGGAAGTGAGAAACATGTTCTTAGTAGAGGGGAGCCTCACCTGGTGTGGGGTAAGGGAGCAGCTGGGGGACCATATTTAAAAGGTAAATGCAACAGCAAGCTTGGTATTTTAAGAAGGCTATACTTGTACTTTTGAAGTCCCATCCAGTCATTTCACATACATTTGTACACATGTGCATACTCTCTCTCAGTGAAAACCATTAAGATGCCTCTGAGGGATCAGGGACCGAAAAGAGGCAGAGGCACATGACTGAGTCCTCAGTGTTATTCAGCTGTATCCTGGCCTCCTCTCCCCAAATCCTGTGCTACTGACATTTGCAAACCCCCTTGCAGTGGCATCTTCTTTCCTCAAGCAAACAACAAAATCACTTTGCAATCCCCGCTGCATGTGATGAGGTGAAACAAATGCAAAGCTGATGCATGGCTGTGATTCTGCCAAAAGGGACTGCAGGCCTTCTTTTTGAGAAACAGCACTACCGGCTGCTTTGTCACCTCCTGGGCAGCATTAGAGAGGTCGTACAAATTATTCCAGAGCGTGTTGGTAATGGACAAACAGGTCCTGACACTCCTGAGTGTCACTGGCTCTAGGCATTCACAAACCATTGCTGTAGGGACCATGCTGGAGAAGGTCCAGCATATCTGCATCAGAGTAACCTGATTTAATTTGAAAAGAGGTAGGATTCAAATGCATATCTCCACAGGGAGATATGTTATTGCTGTAAATCATCACCTTGCCTGGATCTGCGGCTGCAAGCTGAAAAAACATCTCAATATTATTAAAGCCTACCTTGCCAGGTCATTCAGGTCCAGCCGTCCGTCTTTGTTTTTGTCAAAGATTTTCATCTAAAAATCAAGGAGACAGAGCTGCTGTAAGAGAGTAACCTTGAGGCAGGGAGAGAGGAGAATGCGCTTATAAACTGGCTGAGGTGCGTTTGTCTTTGCCACTGTAAGGGGACCGGGGAGGCTGAACACACAGCATGAAACCTCAGTCCCAGCCTGGGGAAATTGAGGTGGTCCTCAGGGCTGGCCCCAGGAGGGCAACGGGCTGGCGGGATCATAGCGGAGAGGGGCAGCCCCAGCTCCCCAAACCTCCTTCCCAGGACCCTGGACCACAGCCTGGCTAGCCACCCAAGGCCAAAATCCTGGCCTGGCACCACTCCCATCCCTTGGAGGGAGAACGGCGGGTCTCCAACCAGTGCCTTCGGGAAGTGAGCACTGGCATCATCCTTGTCCCTGGAAAAAATAGGGGGGAACTTAAAAACCCTTCCAGCCTGACTTCATCATTATCTTTGATTGTTGCTATGGCTACAGAGCTGCTAAGATGCAATGCCTTCTTCCAGTAGACAGGCAAGGTTATGCTGCTAAAGCCAGTGGGCTTGCTTGGCTCAAAGCCTGGCACAGGAAAGAATTAAGAGTAGGTAAGATTCAGGTTGCCAATGTCAAGAGGTTAATCTGTATAAGTACAAACATTATCTTTTCCTTACTATGATCTCTTTGGTGAGTCATTGCCAGATATTGTTTCTTATTTATTTATTTTTATTATGTTATGTATTTGGCACTGTGTTTCTCTGCCAGGCACAAATAAGAGTAATTTACATAGGAAAGGGAGAGTACACCTAATGGATTCAAACATGAATAACTTACGGCTCAAACTTGGAGAAAAAATGTAGTCCTTATTTTAATGGGGAAAAATTAATATTCTACTTAGAGGGATTAATATTTTGCTAAGATGGGTTGCCATTCCTTGTCAGATACTCAGAAATGGGATATCTCTTAATCTTTCATGCATCTCATTTGTTTATTTGGTGGCTATAAAGAACAAAACTAGCCCAAATTTATGGTGCAATTACACACCTCCTGGTGAAGGCATGTAACAATGCACTTCTCTGTACACCTGAAGGGAGAGGACCATTGCTGTGCCAAGACCAAGGCCGACCTCTCATGAGTGCTGAGGAGACCCAAGGCAGGTCCTGAATACCTCCCAGCAACAAAACCACCTCAGAGCCAGAAACTGGCTGGGAGAGAGGTGCTTTCTGGAGAGCTGGTGTTTTGTAGGGCGTACTCTATAGCAACTTCAGTGTTTTTGAAAATGTTTCACTAAATCCCTCATTTTAGACCATCAGGGAGCAGGAGTTACCCATTTGGTATTTGCAGATTGAAAAGAAATTGCCATAAAGCAGAGCGCCACATATGATGGGGGAATACAGCATTTTCTAAAAAGCACTGGGCTAAGCGCTTTCCTGATGCAGCTGGAATGAATTCTGCCTGTCTGAGATAGGGCAGAATTTGCTGAAGGCACTGGCCTAATCTTTTCTTCGTGTAAAGATATAAAGCCCTTATCGAAGCACGCTGAAAATTACTGCCTTTAGCACTTCTTTAACTTCACCTAGATTCTCCTACATATTTCTGAGTTCCTGCAGATATTTTTTATTTTCTACCATTTTCTGTGTGCCTCAGAAGTGCTCTCTTCAGACTAAAAGCCTGTGTTTCAACCCAGGAACTTTAGATTTAAACAGATATGTTATTCTCTCTGCGGTGCCTCAGGAGAGCAAACATATAGATCTTCTGGGGGAAGCTCAGCTCTGCGACCAGCAGGTCCTGACCTCTGTACCAGCTCGCTAATGAACACCTATAAATGCTGACTATGATGGCGGCTCTGGGACCAGGACAGTCTTAGTCCCCAGCTCAAGGAGCTGACTTAGGCATGTTTTTCATTTCACAGAGGCCAGTCTGTGACAAGCCATGAGTTTCTTTTTCAGTCAAACATCTCCTCAAGTCTCATCTTCTTTTCTATAAAATAAACAAGCACCCTAGCATATCTATGCTTTTCTTGGGACATGCAAGCGTCTTGCCTACCCAGCATCTCCTCTGTATTGTAGGTACAACATATTTAGGTTTTGGAAGTCATAAACAGCCACGAGAGGCTGAAGAGCTTTGTGTACTCTTAAGGAAATACTCTAGATTAGAGGTAATGGTTTAGATGTGAAACCCTTTCTGTTTCCTTATCAATCTTCTGAGCCAGCAGTTTTCAATTTTATCCATTTCTGGACCCTTTACAATTTTCTGACAGAGGTGCAGACCCTATTACAACAAGTTTAACAGCAGAGGTAATAAATTCCTTAGCAGAACACTTAATGAAAAGCAATGCCCCCAAGCAATTCATTTTGTTTGTACTCTTTGAATTTTACATTTAACTTTCTGCACTTTACCATGCCTATTTATATCTAACCAGCTCCCCTCTCTGACCTGTTTCACTCAGCTCTGCTTTTGCAACATGAAGAGAGAATCTTTGAATTTTCAAATTTTCTTTTGTCTTTTTCTGCAACAAGTATCCTCAACAAAATCTTCAAACAGGTTTAATATTTTGCTTGCTTGCACTAGTCAACAAAGAAAAAAGAAAATCTTGCTGGAAGAGCTAGGCTGAGCTAAATCTTAAATAATGAATTTCACATGAAAGATGGAAAACATGTATTGAAGATGGAATAGTGTTCACTGCATTAGTTCAGGTACCACAGCTAATAAGATAGACGTAATCCCATTATCTGAACAACTGTAGCTCATGCATACCCACTATATGGCAACCTTAGGATGTGTTACTCTGGAAAAGAATGGGATAATGTTATTAATTAAACTTTCAGATTTCAAGGATGCAGGTGTTTGATCTGATCTGATAATTGTGTACCTTTGTACACACAGAATGACAGAGGTACTCACCCCACATGATGAAGCATACCTCATGGGAGACGTAAGTAGATATTTGAAATTATTATGAGATTGTTTCTAATTTAAACTTATGCCTTTACTCATCATCTTGACATGTTAAAGTAGGTGGACTTTCAGTTTACAAGCCTGAGAGGTGTATTTATGCTGCCAGGCTTGTATGAAACATCTCAATGCGGTTAAGGATAAGGTGTGGCATGTTTAAATAGCACTCAATTTTAGTAAAAGCTTTGCCGTATCCAGCACTATGTTTTATAAAATGATGCATTTGTTTTATGTCAAGCTACCCGATGTTTTAAAGTGTTTGCATAAATTAATTCACTGACATTTTAATGGCAGTACACCAGGGAAGTCTTAGTTCTGTTTGTTTGAATTCGGTCCATGCACTCTGAGGCAGACAGAGCATAAATGAGAGCTCGGTTGGCAAAACAAAAGTTGTTACATTTTGCTTTTTTAAATGCAAAATCAAAACTGCCATTGGCTTTGAATTCAGCAGTAAAAATATCTCTGCTTTCTCAGTGGGCATTGTAAAGAAGGCTGCTGAAATACTGAGATGTGACAAACAAAAGCATGCTTTGAAGAGCAATCTGACGTTATAAATCTGAATTTTTTTCTGTAAGAGAGGTTGGAAGAGAAGTAAACAACCAAAAACCCCCCTGTGATCGGTGGAATTACTAGCACCTGTCTTTTAATGTCTTTCTGTCTGGGTTCTCTGATGTGTAAAAAAGTGTTTCTCCCTCAGGTGGGACGTGAAAAAAAATCATCTCTTTATCTGACCATTGAGTCTCATAAAATTTGTACGGAATTTCAGTACCTCTAAAACAGCTACCCCCCTGTCAGATATAACTAAAATCAGCTAATGAATACAAAAGCTATTGAGAGGATATAGAGAGGGACACAGGCACAGGCTGTAGGAGTGCGTATGGCTTTTTCCCTGAGGACAGGACAGAAACCCAAAGGCTATTGCAGAACGGCAGGAGGGTCCTGCGGCCGGTAGGTTGCCCTAGGGACAAAAACCCTGTTCTTTGCCCCAGCAGATCTCCTGYGTAATCTAGACAAACCACTTAGAGAAAGATTTCTAAGAGGGTTTTCGCTCCTAAAAGACCACAGAGTTATCTGCTGGGATTTTCAGAAGCCTGCAGGTAACTAAGCTCTTTTGGCTTATCTTTAGAAAAGCTTGGACTCAAAAGTGATTTTCTGCTTTCCACTGGCTTATGTCAACAGCGATACTGGATGGCGACAGCGCTACTGAGATTAAGTCTAGAAGGGACATGGGAGCCAGATTTCCCTCCATTTTGCTCATCACCAGAGTAAGGGCCCTTTCTTTATAACACGCCACAAAACTGTCATTCAGCAGTGAAGGGAATTGCACTGGCCCGAAGCCACGAGGCCCTCTGGGGAGCCCAAGGGGCTGGACGGGATTAGGGACTGCAATGGTTACAGCAGCAGTGAACAGCCAGAGATGTGGTTTCCTGGGGTCACTACAACCTAACAGAGCCACCCAGGAGGGCAGCCATCACAGACTGCTGCCAGGAGAAGGGACGTACAAAAGTGTCAGCGTTAAGCCCCCAGTCCTTTACGCTGTTCTCCACTCCTATGGTATTTCCCGGACTTTGGGAATTTTGATTTTAGCCTGTTATGAAACATGCTTGGTTAAGGCTCTTGCCATCATAATAAAGATTTGTCATTCTGCTGCACCATTGCTTTGGTGGTCATAAAAGACTTCATTAATACAGGTAAGCAAGCTTGGACAATAAGATGCTAATGAGTTAAATACTCTTGTTAAACAAATAGAAAAAAACACACAGACATTAGACAACTGGTTCAAAGACGCAAAGATATCTGTGACAGAAGAGGACTCACCCAGATATTCTGTGCTCTAACTTTCTTTCCCTACGTAAGCATGCAGGCACTGGCAAAAAGCACAGACAGATATGCTTGCACAGCCAAAGAAGTGACCACCCTTAGCTGCTAACATTGCCCTTGCAGAGGTGCCAGCCAGCCACTATGAGAGCACCAATAATCCATCCAATGCAAAATAAAGGTAGTCCACAAATCGTATTCACGGACACAAACTATCTTCCAGGTGCCAAGAGAACCTGTTTTCCCTTGCACTGAAAAGACTAAGAGCCCTCACTTAGCTGGAGGCTCCCATGTGAGGGCAGCAAGGGCTCAATATATGTAACTCAGTCCTCAAGGGAACATCTGTGTGTGTGTGTGGTACAATTGTGGCATCATTACGGTTGGTAGGATTTCTATCATTGACCTCTCTGGAGCTAAGACTTCATTCTCAGTCATCTCGAACTACTGATTTTCAAATGCTATAGTTTGTGATTAATGTTCACTGAATTATTAGTCACTGAACTTACATTATTGCCTTCCTAGAATTTTAGTTTGTGGAAGGCATAGTTTTCTGTTTTGTTTTGTTTTGTTTTTTTCCCCTTACATTTTGCTAAAGTATAATAATGCTCAAGTTAAAGGACATTTTTATGTTGAGTCTGATATTAGCAACATAAGGCAATGCAAAAAGTGAATGTCAGTGTTCCATGTGTGACTACTTCAGCAGTGTATATAACTTAATTTGCTGAAGTTCAACTCGGTAATGAGCTTTCCCTGAATGTGGCTTGCAGATGTTGGGACTACAAGCTAGAAGTGGCATTCTGCTGTCTGGGAAGCTATGAATTTTCAGTGTTTCTATGAACAAGGTAATAATATATGCCAAGGTGCAAAAAGCTAAGTGAGAAATTTTTGGAGAAATTTCATCAGAAACTATGTTTTAAATCTGGTTCATATTCAGGCTTTTACAATATGCTCCTTAAGTACATGGCTATATGCATGCACATATGTGGAAGCTGTTACTCATAAGAAAATGCTGGCAAACTCGTGAGTTTGGTATTCATGGGCTGAAACTTCACCAGGACCCAGAAGTCCAATAACAGCTTTACTTTGGGAGCTGGAGGGAGAATGAGAGAAGTTGTTAGTACTGCAGTCATCCTCCTCCTCATGACAAAGCAGTGACTGTGCAAGTTTTCATTTCTGCATGTCGTGTTACTTCAGGAAGGCGGAATAGTCCCACTGTGCCATTAAAAGCCTCCGTTTTCAGCAATGCCTACCCTGTCCCCAGAGTAACCCTGCAGCACCTCCGTGGTGTGGTCCCATCAATTGGAACAGCTCAGAGCAAGACAGGGCTTTGGGTTGGACCCTGAGCAATGGCTCTCGGTCTGTGTCCATGGGGAGAAGACAAACCCACAGATCATTTTCAGGCTTTCAGAACTGCAAATGACTACTTGTCTTCTCACAAGAATCTCACAATTGTGTTTGCATAAATAAATTTTAATACACACTTAATTACTATTAATGCAAATGTTTCTGTACGTGGGTTTAATTCCCTCATGAAGAGACTTGAGAATTCAGATGTTCTTTCATGACTATCCCCAGTGGCTTTAGTGCTCCTGAAGACTGATTTAATAGACACATGGGGCAAAACACTAATAAATTCACTACCTATTTTCTTCCCAGGGGTTCAGCATTTGTTCCTCAAGTCCCTGATCTAAATCAGTGTTCTTTGAAGAAAGGATGTTAAGGTCACAAAGAAACAGAATATTCTGTTAACAAATGGCTTCTAAGCAACCTGATAAAGCGATGTTCCTTTCCTGGGACAATGAATATAAACATGTTAAAAATGGGAAAGGGCTTCAAGTAATGGTGAAGCAGAGCACTACCCCAGATACTCTGGTTTCACGCCTGTGAAACTTGAAATGGCTAAAGAGTGGGATGTGAGGGATGTATTTCATATAAATAAATATGTATACACATATATTTATATGTATAAATATATACATATATATTTATATGTATAAATATGCTTATATCTATAAAAATATATAAATATGTGTGAGAGAGACTGTACATGTGTATGTGTGTGTGTGTGTGTGTGTATATATATATATATATATATACATATACACACACACATACACGCACACCCCTGTATGCATGTGCATTAGTACATGCATATAGTTCTGGAAAGTCTGAAGAGTCCAAACCATGAATTTGGAAACATGACTGGCAGCTGGATCCAAAATCCAGTTAAGCCAGCGGAGAGCCATCCCTGACATTAGTGAGCTGATAACTGGAGCCTTAATGTGTGCATTATCATCACTCCTGGCTTTATTCTCTCCCCTCTTCCCTCATATCTCCTCAGGCCCGTCACTTGCTGTGCTATGTTGGACCTAGATCAAAGACAGGAGAGCGTCTGTCTTCTTTTGCTGAGGCACTGGGGGCATTTCTGACTCCTCAAAGGAAAACAAACAAAAGTGACTCTTGCAAAGGAAATACTTTCTCCCCTGTCCCGATTTCTTTTCATGTTCGGTATGATCATTCATAAAAGCAGAAGCCATTTGCAAGTAGTTTGCTCTCCCTAGTCAGCATAATATCCACTCATGCCTCTCACCAGCTAAAGCTGCAAACACCCACCACAGAATCAGAACATGTTTTTTTTTCACGCCTGGGCTATCTTCTTTGAAATGATACTTGCTATCTTTTCTCCTTTATCCACATCTCCAGAAAGCTCAAGGGTCCACTTAGTGTATCAGCAGCTGCTTAAGATATGTGCAACTGGTTGCGGAACGTACAGAGCAGAGATGGGTAAAATTCCTATGGAGACAGATGGGTTTACAGCTCCCCGGCACACAACTGATTTCCACCCAAATGTTATTATAGCGGCACTTGAAAGCCCGGGCAGGAGAAGTGGACTGTTGCGAGAGACCCTGTAACTGTACGCGGCAGAAGCATGTCTGGTCCAGACCTTGCACTCCAAAAAGAGAAAAGGATGGGAACAAGGGTGTATGGGAAAGAAATATAAGTATTTCCACTCCACCATAAAGGAGTTGGTACTGCAGACTGTAAAAGAAGAGAAAGTCTGTGAAAGACTCAGAAATTAAATCTAAATAAAGCACCGCATTGGAGCAAAGTATGTCAGGCACTATCATTTTTTTTCTTCTCCAACGGTGGTGATGGTGGCAAAGAGTAACATCAGGACTTCTGTGGCTCCCTGCTCTGTTAGCATAGTTTTAATACTACACTTCAAATATAAGATTGAGTCTTTCTTCCTTCCTTGTCATTTTGCACTACAACTTGGGACACACTCCTATGCGTTCAGTTAGTAAAACTACAGCACATCTGCTACTACACAGATGCGGTCTGTGCGGATGCTCTTAATTTGCCATGATGTACAGTATGCAGATCTTCCATTTACTATGAGATATCACAGAGTAAGATCACACACTAGGCAACTGCTGAAGAAAAGCTGAGGTGCTGTAATTGCACATCCTACCTTAACTCTTGGAATCTGGTTGCTCTTAAGTTTACGTGCAGTATCACAAGGAAAAAAAAAACATCTGCAAAGCTCTCATTTGCTAATAGTGGTTAACATCCCTGATTCTTTTGGCATTGCCACTTTGCAAAATTTTGCCTTCACAGAGCAGATTTGCATTTCAGAATGTAGATTTCCCCTGATACATGAAGCATTCCTCTTCCCAAATCGAATCTTATTCTGTACCACAAAAGCTAAACTGCCTTTGTAAGGACACAAAGCCAATCTGTGAAAAACATGGGAATAGAAACCAGATCTCCTGGCTGTCAACCCTGGGTTGAATCACTAGACCACATTTTTTCTCAACCGCATTGTTATCTAGCTGTATTTGGGGTGGCAGAAACCACTGTGTGTGCAATGGCAAATCTTTTTCAGGAAATTATCGGAAAGGGAAAAAGTTGGATGAAATGAACCACCCAAAGTCTACAAGCTTCAGATTGCTTATTCCTCAACACTTGATCAGAGATTAGCCACTGGGGAAAGAGACCTTAATGGAGCAGTGTAAAAGCCATTTGCTACCTGAAAACATTACTGAAAAGATTTTTGTTCTAGCTGTAGCTTTTGTTTTTTTATTGTTTTCAAGGTCTTTCAGCCATAAAATAATTTCTGTAGCCTACTTTCCTCTCCCTTCACTGATTTATAAATATGAAAAGATGTATACTCTACAGTAATTGTACACTTTTTCATTTTGCTCTAAAGGGTCGCATTTTTAGTCACAGATGTACCATGCCTATGCAACATGGTATTGCAGAATATGTGGGTAGCTCCTCATTTGCTTGCCTACCAACCTGTTTTGTAGGTAAAAGTACAGACTTTGTCCTAAGAATCTAGAAAGTCCCACTTGAAAAACATTTAGAAAATTGCAATGGTGGATGTCTCTGAGTGGAACTCAAATGATACCTTTGATAATTACATCAGAAACGAGCTATTTTTCTTTTTTTTTCTTTTTTTTTTAGATGGATAGATATAGTAAGTATAGTAAGAAATCCAGGTGACTGATGATAAACTTACACCAAATATTATGTTGCTGGTAGCAGGATAAAAGCTGTCCCGTGATAAAGGAGGGGAAGAGTTGAAGCCCTCAAGCTTTCATCCTTCCAGCCTTTCAGGGAAGCAGCAGGGAGCCTGCAGCGCTGCCTGGGTTACCTGCATGTCTGGGGAACCAAAGGGTTTGCTAGGAGGGAGGGAGGGAGCTGGAGGTCTGGCTGAGGCTGAACATATTCTGAAGAAGGATGCACCTCACCGAGTCTTTTCAACAGTTTTAGAGCTCAGTTTGCTTTGGAGGAAAGTCATGCTGCATTTTTACAATAAACAGTTCAGCTCAAAGCAAAGCAATCTGAAATGCTGTTGATTGCTGTTGCCCAGTACAGTGTAAAGAAACAGCAGGAGCACGTGCTGCCTAAGTGATCTCTTGGAGAAGAAACATCTTTCACGAGGGCATCTACAGCACTGAACGTCTAGGCATTGATCCTGAGAAAGATTTTTAGGCAGTACTATTAGCTAAACAATACAGAGACTAGCTTTTCTTACCATTGTATCAGTATATTCTTCCAGCTTTACTTCAGCAACCATCTTGTTATGCTGCAAGAAGAGATCTCGCAGGAAATCCTATAGTGAGGAAACATTCAGATTTTACTCTTTAGAGTAAATTCAAGAAATAATAGTAAGAAAYTAGATCCAAACTCAGCAGGGTTGTATGCATCTAATGTCACATTCCTGATTAGTACTATTGTCTCAAATTTCTTATAGAGCTCACTTTTTCTCATTTGAAACATGTTTTTTTCCAACTGAATTATAAAGTATCCAAATTTCCCCAGAGTGGACATACTGAAATAAGTCGTAATGGAATAATTCCCACAGAACTATTAAAAGATAAAATTAGTCCCACAGCATTTGCTAACTGATTTGAAATCAAGACACATGGGTCTGCAGCCTAGAAGTGGCCTGGCTGCTTCATGGCATTCGAGCTGCCTTTTCCAAGCAGGGCTATGCCTCAATGGCCCTTGCTTGCAAATGAAATAAGTGCTCAGAAAGCTGAGAAAATCCACAGGCTTGGGAAGACGATGTGAAGAAATACGGTTAATGAAACAGGACTGCTTTGGCTCTGCTCAGCAAGGACAGGAGAGGTGTATGTGCATCCCCTGGGAGCAAGCAGGATGGCAGCTGAGACGGGTGGCCTGCAGGTCCCCTAGGCGTTGTGTCCTCTTCTGAGCAGCATAGAAATGCCATTTGTCAACTGCACAAAAAGGCAGCAGGTTGCTAAAGCCAGTGGAAAGGCTCCTATTGACATCAGCACACCGCAGTTCAACCCCATAGAGACTTGTCTGGACAACTTACTTTGAGCTCACCAGCTGAGATAAATCCACTGCTATCAGTGTCATAACTGCGCCAGATCTGAATGGAGATAAATTGATATGACCACATAAATATTGCAGGCAATCATCCAATATGTTGATAGATCATAACAAAGGTCCAAATCAGAACTTTCTTAATGAGCATGCTGCTATATTATCCAATACTTAATTAACTGTAGACACAATAAAATAAACTTTCCACACAACAGCTTTTACTCTCTTTTGGATGTTGTACATATGTCATGCTGCAATCACATATTGACTGCAGACACCCTTTCCCTAAAAGGAAGAAAATAATGAGAAACTGACCCACATTTCTTACCTAATTTGTACATGCATTTACTCAACATGGTAATTTTCCTGAGTAAAAGTCAAGTCGGTACACAACTGGCCATTTATCTTCACAACTCCCCACATTGGATGTGAAATAAAAGTAACTGCAAGCAGTCTTTGAAAAATCAAAATTTTGAATTTAAGGAATCTGCAGGGAAAAAAGGAGCTTGTGTTTAACAGCAGTTCTTGTGCCCATTTTGCCAAAGATGAGTTTCTCAATGTCTCAGAAGCAGATGGATCTGTTAGACCAGGGCAGATGCTTGTGTGCCTTCGCCATAACCATTATGGTAGTAAAGACTGAACAAGCAGATATTTGGTGTCTGGGCAGGCAAACTTTGGCGATGGTGCTGAGCTGGATTTTGCACACATCCCAGCAATGATAACAAGACAGGGAGCAGATGGGTGCAACTATTGGCAAATCAGTGCATCAGGGCAACTGGGGAGTCTCTAGATCTAAGGGAAACCCCTAGCTGGCAGCATCTCCCCCCACCGCATTTGTGCAAGGAGATTTTGGGGGCAGCAAGCGGCGGGAATGGGCCACTGCTAAGAAAACCCTATTGCCCTTTTGGCCTCCGCTGGGGTGTGGATGAGGACCTGCAGCTTTGGCTGTAGCTGACACCAGGCTGGATTAATCAGCAGGTGCTTTGGTAACCTTTCATCTCTGGCGGCAGGGCTGACAGGGGGCTGAGGGTGTTTGCAAAGTTTAACAAACTTGCTGCATGTCCTCGGTCTAGTCCTAGCTACCACCTTGTTGCTTTGTTAGTGAAAATAATGTAAAACATTCTCTGTCTCAACAGCTTAGAAAATGTTTTTCTTCTACAATAACCATATATTTTCCATGCTATAGTTTGCAAATGCTTGAAGTGTATACATTGAAGCATCAATTGGTGTGCAAGGGGAAGCAGCAATGCAGCGATACACACCCGCATAAATTCCACACTGTTGTCCAAGGGAGTTTCCCATCGGAAAAGCAGCAGGAAGTTCTCATCATCTGGCAAGATCATATTTGCAAGCTAAAAAAGACAAACCAGGGAAAGTAAAGATAAGAAAAAAAAAGTGAAGTCTGGTGAGCTGATACGGGAAATAAAACCTGGGCATGTTGTTGTCATGGAAACAAAACCCAGACCAAGAGATCTGGCTAATGTAGTACACCGCAGCTAACCTCCTCCCCAGCATTTCCCATGCCTCCCAAGTCTGCTCTAGCTCCTGATTCTGCCATCTCCCACAAAAGAAATACTGCGGTGGAGGATTGAGGGAGATATACCTCTTGGATTTGTAGTCGTCCATCTGCGGTGACATCGTAGGTGGACATGAATTGCTCCTTCATCCTCTGAACTTTTTCTTCTGTGATGGTGCTCTGCCACAGGGGGAACAACACACACGTGAAAATGCTGAGGTTGTTAAACAGTCTCCTGAAGGAAATATCCCCTCATTTACAGATAACCCCCAGGAACATTGCATCCTTTACAGTCAGGGACTAATGCTTCTGAAAGCCCACA
Source organism: Apteryx rowi (assembly GCF_003343035.1). Lineage (NCBI taxonomy): Eukaryota > Metazoa > Chordata > Aves > Apterygiformes > Apterygidae > Apteryx > Apteryx rowi. Next base: position 2,746,643 of record NW_020450761.1, read on the forward strand.
AGCATGCCACCTAGGGTGTATTTTGGGAAATAAGTCCTATGCATAGCTTTGTAGCAACTAAACTTTCAAACGGAAGACCAGGGTTTGGGGACCCAAAACTCTTTCAGTGACACCTGCTTCTTTAGACAACTGTTTCCCCTATATCACTGGGATTTGATTTCCATCATGGCAGTATTACAACAGTTCTCATGATGCTCATTTTCATCTTGTTTTATTCAGGAAGATACCCTTATCCTTGAACTACATCTCTGTAGTTCTTTAGATCATCTGCTTTGAAGGCGTCTGCAGAGCTAGACTGTTGCTTATTATTATTACCGGTTGACCGGTTCAAGAACTAGCAAGGCTTTGGCACCAAGCCCTGTCAGTGTTTCTGGGTCAATAACATGGAATTTCAAGCAATTCACATTCCCTTTGCATCTGCTCAACCCCATTATCAATTTTTATGTAGAGAGTTTTCAGGATTTATCTGTTGATATGTTTTGGCAGGCATTACTGTGACAGGTGAAGTACTATGTTTAGTTTAATCAGGCACAATTTTTTCTTAGCAGTAACCTCTAGGATATCTGGTTTGTCTGGGCTGCATGATGTGTGATTTCCCCACCTTGGGGAAAGTCTTCTGGTCAGACAAGCTTCACAGATGAGTTGGGAAGCTCACCTAGATAATATCTCTAAAGTTCTGTGAAGATGAGAACATTCTGGGATTACTATTAAATTAATTACAAATCTCTTTGCTCATCATTTTCAGGTGGGGTCAGAGTGTTGAGGAAGTTTATTTGGCTGTGCTATGAAGTCAATTGTTATGCATTATCATTTTGTAGAAACTCTTTTTGACTATTATTTAGTTTCAAACTATCTTTCCGCACTACTGATGAGCTCCTGCTTGCAATCTGTGTTCTGCTGGCTTTTTTCCTTTCAAGAAGCCATAATGAGATCTAAAGATACCCTCTGCATACACAGTGGCCACGACCTGGCTCCATCTCACAGTCCCGTGGGAGGTAGCCCTCTCTATGAAAGGAGGGAGGGCAGAGGGTAACTCCGACTCGTTCTCTGCATGCTTTTGTAGCACTCCTACAGAGAATAAATTAAGCTTCCCCCCAACAAAAGAAAAGCCCTCCAAAGGTTTTGTCACCTCCACACCAGGTGGGATTAGGAATACTGGTCTAGCAGTGCCTTCTTGGTTCTTCTAACCCAGTTTCTCCTCCCTTCATCTACTACCGCAGGCCACGAGGTTGTGCAATCTTTTTCTTAATACTGTGACACAAAACAATAACTGACTTTCTTAAATTCATATAATGCACAAATCAATGCAGCCTGCTTGGCTGTTCAGAGGATAAATAAATATAAATCTCACTAGCAGGAAAAAGACACTCTCTATTACCCTATATATCCACAGTGAGCGATGGGTATGCACGTTCTGTTGCCCAGATCTAGCGTGTCCAGGCCTCAGATTTTTTATCACCTTTATGTGCTCCTTTAGGCCCTGATTCTGCAAAGCATGAACTGGAGCAGCAATTATGTAGATTTGCAGAAAGCTGCATAGGGTAGAAGGAAATCTTTGTATCCTGTTTGTCACCTCTTAGCAGAGTAAGAAGGTTGGGCTGCACACACACAGCAACTGCAACAAATGTTCTCACCTTGCTTGAGACAGGTATTTGAAATCATCACACAGAAAACTGAACATGACTCCCACCTCAAAGCTCTCCTGGTCCTAGGCATACTCAGTAGCAGCCAGATGACAAGACCAATTTCCGGCTGCTATTTAGCAGGGCTGTTGCAGAGCTTTTGCTCTAGAAGGCTGCCATGGCCAGTGATGGAGTTGCAGAGAAACAGTAGGATGTCACAGACGAGGTAATTGAAAAAAAAAAAGAAAAGAGCTGAATAATAAAACTTCTGATTTAAAAATGGCCTAAGCTCATTAACTAAGGCCTATCTCTGCTTCCCCTTTGTCACCAGTCTGCCTCACATGTTTGGATGTGACTGATATTCTCCAAAGGCCTTAATTTGCTGCTAAAAGTAATAGAAGGTATCTATAGATAGATGGATAGACAGATAATATGGCTGATCATTTCTGATAGGACCCAGCTGGGCTGCGCAGTGGGACCGGCCTGCGACTGTGGGGCTCCTGAGGACAGGAGATGGCTGCAGGAAGGAGCCTGCTCCCGGCTGGCAGGAACGACCCTTGCGGGGAGCAGTGTGGCCCTGGACACCTCGCAGCAATTCATTAAATTCGGGTGGGCAAGTGGGCGGAGGGAGGAAGGGATGAAGGAGGAGCGTGCCATTAAACAAGCACGTACGGTTTTCTTTCACCTCTGCATTATAACTCTTCCTTGTGCTATTTAAATTGCCTTCTGCCTTCGCCTTGAAGCTGTCAGACACTTCCCAGGCGTTAGGCAAGCCCACCAGTTGCTCACTTCAATAGGCTTGCAGAGTACTCTGGAATTATCCTCCTCCATGCCCAGTAGGGTAAAGTATTTCTGAAACTGTAATCATAGCTAATATTCAAAAAATGCACTGTGGAATTCAGACTAGTCATTTGCTAAGAAAGCTTATTGCTCAACTTTGTGTCAGCTTTTAACAACTACTTCATTGAATTTTAGGTGGCAGGAACATTGTTATCTGCATAAAAACAGGACTGTCCTTTTTATTTTTAACTGGCTCAGACTACGAGATACATCAAGTAAGTATACCCAAAGTGTGGGATGTGTACAATCACAGCTCCAAGAGGTTTTAGTTCAAGGGATTACACTCTAGTGGATTTTTCAAACTGGACAGTCTATCTCTGTGTGTAAATATTCTGTTTATGAAATACAAAACCTAACTGCATCTGCTAAAAACAGACTTTTACTTCCAAAAATGAAAGCAAAGTAAGAGATACTGCATGAACTGGCTTTTCCAAGATATGAACTCAAGGTAGATTATTTTTATATTACAGATTTTTACATTACCTATGATATATCTTATAGATATATCTATGATATAAACTGTTAGGTTTCAAAGGTGAACTTTACATTTAAAAAGAAACAAACCAGCAAATGAAAAAAAGAAAAACCCAGACCCCAATAAGCCATGCTTCGTGTGGCAAAAGGCTGGAGCTGCCTGTTCCTCCCTTGAAGGAATGGAGGCTGATTCCCTGGTTTGTTTAGATTTTGTTTGCTTATGGTTTTGTCTCCGTATCAGGGCTGCACTATCGTGGCAGCATTCCCGGGAACCTCGTGGATGGTTCCCCAGGGACCTCACGTCTGGAGAAGGGCATGTTTCAGAAACATGGAGAGAAAAGTATTAAGAGACATTGTCCGTATATTATTCTTGGACTTAAGGAATTGAGATCAGCTTTAACTAGTGAAAATGGTGACACTGTCATTATTTGTACTAGTGTAATGTCCTAGGGACCCTAACCAGGAGCCGGGACCCCAGCTGGGACTCAGAGCCTGGCTCAGGAGATAAGAGAGGAACAGAGAGCTAACAGGTAAAGCCAGTCAGGAGGGAAATAGAGAGGCAGTATGGGGACTAATGTCAACAGTTTCACACTTTAAAAGCCTTGTAGATATAGCAACTAATTACTGGCATGTAAGTGTATTAAGCAGATTGTTTTTCCAGCAGTCAGAGGTTTGTATAGACAAGATGCAGATATTCCTAAAAGCGACAAAATAACTTTTTAAGTCTTATACTAAGGAAAGGAAGCAGGGACATAGGAGAGCAGTAAGGAGAGCCCACCAGACAGGCRTGCACAGGAATATGCCTCATTTACACAGAAAAGCATGGGCTGCTCAGAGTGTTGTGGCCACCAGCTTCCCTGGAAAGTTGTTTTTTCCTTCCTTCTCCTGTAATTAACTCGCTTTTCAACTAAAGGCTGAGGCAAGCGGGAAAGACTAAGCCAAACGTGCTCTAGTTTCAAATGCCTCAGGCTTACACGCCATTTATTCAAGTCCTATGGATTACAGGGGGAGTAGTAAAAAATACAGTAGTGAGGATGCTCTGGAAAGCAACTGTACCAACAGCAGGATACATATTCATGCCGGTTGTCTCCATGAGCTGGGAAAGGGGCAAATGGCTTGGCAGAGAGTGAAGAGCAGTAGCTATGCACAGCCGGTTTCATAAGAGCTAGTGCTGCTTCACTACATGTTGCCCATCTAGAGTAAAACCATGAGCCAGGCCTGCATGAGCATACCCATTTTAAACCACAGTCCCCCACTTCAGAGGTCTGCAAAACTTTCTGAAGTGTTCACTGATTGGGCTAAAATTTTGCACACTTGCTCAATGAAAATTTTCCTCTCATGCAAGTTTAAGCACATGCTGTTGCCTCCTTTCTCGTGGCTGTCTGTACGGGGGGCCCTTTCACAGCAAGCAGGCTGTTGTTTCTTATTTTCCCTGCTGCATGCACATCTGCGAGGTTCTGAGGGAGGATTTCATCAAGTGGTAATAGCCTTAATTGACAGAGGAGCACAATTTTCTCTTTAATTACTGCCTCCTTAAGGCAGAGGCAGCTATAGAGATGTTCACGTTCAGCATCAATCAACACTGTGTAATGAAGAGGACTTTCCCACCACAGGCAGGAAAATGTACCTGAACTAATACTTGCCTCCAGTTTACTAAGAGTTGGGCTGAGAATGAGTGTGGTTGTTGGCTGAGCAACCCCTTTTTAGATTTCTTCATATGAATTATAAAACTTAGCTGCCTTGGTCCTCATAGGTTGGACGCTGTGTGGTGTCTAAGAGTTGTTGCCCACTCTCGCTGTCCAGTCAAGGAAGAAATCCTTGCTACGTACAATGAGAAGAAGGCCACATCATTTTTTTTTTCACATAAAAGCACAAACAGCATGTAAAATATTGCTGTGTCTTTGCTTATTTTTATCACAGGGTTAAGGAGAAATTTTCTTATGACGGATGTTCTTCCACAGAGTTTTGCAGAGAAAAGCCCCTATAATCCAAGTTGCCATAACAAATTAAATTTCTGCCTTCTTCTTTGTGTCCAGTCTTCATCTTTCCTTTTGTGAAAACCCTTCAGAAGTATTTAGCATCACAAAGGTAATCTGGATTTTAATACTGTTTGTAATAATGGAAAGGACACGTTCACATTTTTTAATCTGCACAGCATTTAATTTCTTTGTCATGGTTGGTTATGACTCTTTGAAAAATGGCTGTAATCTGTCTGCTTTGTTAACCCATTCATTTTGTATTTCTGCTGTCTTTCCTCATGCTTTCCTATCACATTTTTGCTCCTTAAGGGATCCATGTGCCTGGCAGCAATTTGCCTTGATGAAAACACTACCATGATTTGTTTTGATAAAAACTGTGAAGCAATGTAGAGATCTTACTACTGCATGAAAGGGTAAGTCCCAGTTAATTTTTGCTGATCAAGACAGTCTTGTCATAAACTGATTTTTTTTTCTGTCTTGATCTGATTTTTGGAATCAATTGTCTAGATAAATATTTAAGAGTGTCTAAAGAACAAGAAAAAACTAACTGTGACTGTTACAGCCTGTTTCCTGAAAAAAAAAAAAGGGGCTTATCTGAAAATGCTGGCTCAAACACATGTTTCTACTAACAACATTTCAGCCAAATTTGATAGAAGGGCAAAGGGTCTAAGAGATATCAAGTTCCTACAATATCAGGGAAAATAAATGGTGTCTGCCAAAAATGCTAGTTGGAAAGCAAACTTGACAATTACTACCATGCCAAAAGCCATATAGTACAGCAAAGAGGCCAGCAAAGATCAGATGAGAGATCAGTAACGTGCACTTTGACCTTAGAAGAAAAAACTTTTTTTTCTTCAAAACCTGCAGCATTAAAAAGAAATCACACTAGGGACTTCATTTCACCCACGTTGTTGTACAGCAGATCACTCTGCTTGCATTAACATGTGATTTTACCCTGTAGCTACTGGGCCAACTTCTCCYCTGGGCCAATGTTGATTATTTAACTGCAGTGCTATTGTTTGAGAATTTGGCCCTGCATTTCAGTAAGGACTTACTATAGTCCTGCATGCTATAAAAGATGAGCACTTATGCTGTCATCCCTTGTTTTTCTTCTCTTTTCACTCTCCTCAGCACATATGTGGGAAACATTTTTTCATACAGAAGACATTAGTGTCAAACAAAAGTTATTACAACCTTCTGTGTGCTTTCAAGGCTTTAGACAGATTCTTCATTCTGTCCTTTTCTCTAGGCTGAAAGTTTTTTGGCCCATCTTTGGGTATGGAAGATGCATCAATTTTTTCTGTTTTTCCCACAGGTGTGCTGAAACTGCATTTAGGGATGCGTCCAGGTGCTTACAGAGTCCTGCCTTAACATGCTGGAACAGGAAAAGAAATAGGTCAAAATAATCAAGGTTGACAAAGTCAGGTCAAAGAAATAAACATATCTGGACAATAATCAGAATCAACTCAAGGTTTAGATTTCTGATTTAGTCGGGAGGAGGATGCAAGCTGAATGCCTTCTGCTAAGGGTCTTCTCAGCGTTACCTACTGGGGACCTGCTGGTCCCCATGGCCTGGTCTGTGATCCTGGGTCTCTTGGGGTAGTGACATGGAGGGGCTGTGGTAGATAGGCATGGGAAGTCTGCTTTGGATGGCTTTGCGACTAGTTGGTATTTTGGACATTAAACTTAGTTAGTATGACTAGCTAGTGCATTGCTGACCATACTGTCTGACCACTAAGCTAAATACATGATTTAGACAGACAAGGCATTGTGCAAGCAAAAATGAAATTCTTGCTTGCAGCAAGAGTAGGTGAGGGTTGCTTGTCTTCTCTGAAAGTGAAAAGCAGGGACAAAACCTTTATGGCTATTCTGAGTGAGCCCTGAAGAGTAACGTGAGTCCCTTCCAGTCATAACTATCAGGTTGGTTTGGGGGCTGAGGGGATTATAACAAGACTAATACCGGTCTTGCCTGAATACACTTTCAAAGATAACCACACAGGGCCTCTTGCATTTAGGTAGGAGCAACAAACTTTTATCTGAAAGGTCTTCTGTTCCTAAATCTCTGAACTGAAGTGAAATACTTTTCTGTAAAAGAACCTGTAAACATAATCGTAATGTGCATTTCCTCTTGTATCTCTCCAGATATCATTGATTTCACAGAACTTTTCAGGAAAACATGAATCCAAAATTTATAGCCATTCATATATAAACCTCTTCTTGTCTAATTATTACAAGAATGTACACAAAACTTCATTAAAACTAAAGCAAAGAGCAAGGAATCCTATATGATCTCTGTACAGAAAGAAAGATGTACAGTGATATAAGAGAGAAATTTAGGGGTTACGTTTCCTGTCCCAATAAAATTACTTCATTAGTGTTGAAAGAAACTGTCTTTTTCACTAAGTTTTCACCAGAAAAGCCCCAGTATAACAGCTTTTAGAAATGATATATGCACACATAGATGTCTGTGTTGTAAAAGAAAAAGGGTTGCGAGGAGGTGGGAGAACAGAGCACAGACAGCACACCATACCCATGCGGTGGCAGGCTGCAAGTTGGCAGCTAACGTGGTTGGAGAGAAGCCATGGAAGTAATGAGGGCAGATGTATTATGACAGACAGCAGTTCACAAATCGATGCTCATACTGGGCTGAATTATCCCCAATTCTGCCTCATAACCCCAAACTAAAACAAACCACTTTACATTAGCTCCTGCAGCTGATGGAAAATTCATATGAACTTCAAGTCCCTCAGTATCATAAATCCACCATATTTCACTGAAGCCTTGTGTATATGAATGCACATCCGGAAATCGAAGGCCTTTTCTTAAAACTGCCCACTGCTAGGGGAGGAGAGAAAGATTGCACAATCTGGGACTCAGCTTGGTTTATTGTAGAGTTAAAAGGCATAGGCACAATCTAGGTCTACCTCTGTTTCAGGGTTTCCCCTTCACCCCCAAATTCCTGATGGCTCAGTAAAAGAGGCTGAATTAGCCTCCCTTGGTGAATGATATTCCAAGTTTCCTTCCCCGCCCAGACCCATCACCAAGAAATCTGATTCTCAGATCCCTGGAGTGCGCCGTTTTGCATTGTTTTCCCAGCTGCTCTGATCCCCTGGCATTTAGTGTCAGCTGAGGATGCAGCAGAGTAGCTGGGAAGACAAACAGAGCTGAAGACTACAGTGGTCATTAAGGGAAAATAACAGCTTAGAGAGCACAGGCTGAAAAAATATAATTATGAAACTGTTTGCTATTCAAGCACAGACAACTTTCAGAGCTGATAACATTATTTATCACTTGTACAGCACTTTAGACATAGTTACTAATTAATCCTTGTGACATATCTGGAAGTTATGTCAGTATATATTACTGCCGCTCCCTTTCACTGTGCAAGGAAACAGAGTTTAAGAGCGCAAAGAAAGAATGAATGTCAAAGCTACCATAAAAACACAAAGCTGCTCATTCCCAGCTCTGTGTTAGTATCACTAATGCCATTACCTTTCCGTACGATAGTGAAAAACAGTGCAGTTTATCCCTCACACAACAACCACAAGTCTATACAAAATAAAGCACATGACAAGGAGAAAAATGGCTATTGTTACACATGCTCATTGTACAAAGGTACAGAGACCTCTGGGTTATCTAGCGCTACAGGGGAGCCCCATACCTAAGAGGCAGGTAAGAAGCCCAGGTGCCGAGCTGATCACACCCGAGGGATGGGGTCTACTCTCAGTTTCACAGGACACTGCTCACCCTCGTTTTTATGCCTCAGTGGGAAAATACGCCTGCAGGGAGAGCAGACCGTCGAGGCTGGCTGTTCTGCCTCCTGCCTGATGGCTATGAGACCATTTCATCCCTAAACAACAACGAGGACTGAAAACACACAGCTGGGAAAGGGGAGCAAGACAACACAGGATCCTATTACTCGAGTGCCTGTTTGAGCACCTGTAGCAGATGGTGAACATGTTATTCCAGAATTAGTCTAGTTCTGCTATTTAAGAGAGTGAGAARGCTGGCCCTTTCTTAATTCTGTTTGTGTCAATCTTCTCCTTTTAATGATGAAGCCTAGATAGTGGAAACAAGTGAGATGAAAGCTAGTTGAGCATTCTGGTTTAAACTGCGTAATTTGAGTGGTGATTTTTGGCGATCACTTAAACTGTTTGTTGTTGATTTCTCAAAGTGGAATAGTTCAATACCAGAGCACCCTAATTCTTCATACCTGACACTGCGTAATCGAATTTATTTTGACCTCAGCAAGACTACAAAAATTGCCATAAAACACCAGTTTGCAGCTCAGCTGATGTGGTATGCTGCCTCCAAAATGCTCCCTTGAGGAAAGTGCAAGAGAGGGGCAGCTACAGGCTAGCGCGGGGCTGCAGAAGGCTCCTCCTGACAGCTGATCATGAGGAGACTGCATACTGTTTGAGATCTGTTTGATATTTAACAGACTAAACTTTGATATTATCACTAACTACGGTAATTCTAGAGAGCCCCACTTGGAGGTCCTTGGCTTCAGCGAGCTACAGCAACGCTGAGCTCTGCCACCTGGTTGCACACAGTGTGAAATAGCCTCTCCTTAAATATTTTGCATTTGCAGTCATTCAGTTCATTTGAGTGTACTTTGCGCTGGTGTTTCAAGACCACAAGACTAGCAGCTTCCAATTTCATCTTTTTTCCAAGGCAAATGATCACAAGCTTTTCAATTTCTCTTCAAATCAGTTTTTCTATATCCCTAATGATTCTTAGTGCTTATCTTTGAATCTTTTTTGATTTGCTTTAATATTTTTTTATCTGCCTATCTGCTCATCTATCCATCCATGCTCCAGAAAGACATTTCTGCAGAAACTGCCAACATTTCAATCAAAAATCACTTGTAAATTAAACAAACCTTGCCTGACAAATGATTCGCAGCATCTTTTCTAGTACAGCCCCAAGGATTCAAAGGATCCTAATTGGCTTGTAAGTATAAGTCTTATTTTATACTTGGTATTTATGAATTTACTTGGGATTTTTATTAGCTACCTTTTTCCTTTTTGTTAATTACTTTTTGCTTAATGAAATTGTTTCTTTTCTGGTTTTTGGCACGTATATCCTACCATTTGAAAGAAGCTTACTCCTTTTCTCTCACTAATTGACCACACGCTGCACAGTGAAAACATAAAGACTGTTATCAAAGCATATTCGTCATACTTTTGAACAGACTACCTGAGTGGCTCTGCTTAACTGGGAGCAACAGTCAAAGGCAAGGCATGAGCTGGAGAGGAGGAAACCAGCCCCTACAAATGGTCGTGCAACTCCTAGTAGAGCTGAGACGCAGCGACTGAAAGAGGAGAAATACTGCCAAAGCTACGAAGGAGAACTAGGAGAGAAACAAAGAGCCACGCTTGTCACCCAGAGCTTGACCTTACGAGCAGTGGAACTGATTCCTGTTTGGCTTCTAGCCGTTTTCAGGCATACAGGCATACTACTTCTTCGTTAGCACTATTTAACATTAACGACAGAAGGTTTGTTAGAAGCTGACCTCAGAAATAAACTTATCACAGTGACAAAACTAATCAGCACTTGCTTGAACAAAACATAACAGCTGTGCACTGCCTTGCCCTGCCAGACTATGTATCAGTGCTTTTCTTTTTGTTTATATTCACTGGCAGTAAATGACTTTCCCTATATGCTTCCATCCGGCATCTTTAGCTCATGTCAACTACAATCTCACAGCAATAGCAGATATTGGACTGAAAATAAATGATCAAAATTCTAATGTTATCACACTTTTTATCAAACCTTAAAAGCCACCTTGTTGCTAGGAGGAAAGCTCTTTGCCTCAGGCATTGCTAAGGAAGCCAGCAATCAGAGAGCAATAAATACAAATAGTCTCTAAACATAATGACCTTTTTATTGGGAGTTGATGTACAATTACAGCCCAGTACTTACTTCTGGTCCCAGTTTCTCCAGGAGATGATGAAAAAAATCGTCAAGCTCCTTCCCTTCTATGTAACCATTATCTAAATGCAAATAAAAAATATTAATGACCAGGTGTTACTGGCTGAACTCTGGTGACCACAGGCCATACGGTGGCCCGGGCCTCAGTGGGATGCATGGCGGAGTCTTGGCTGGCAGCCCGGCCTGTCCACAGCACCACTGCTCAGGCAGTTGCACACCCAATTCAATCAATTCACATCTATTTAAGCAGCATGCACAGCACTGTGGGCTCCCTTGGAAGTTTTCCTTGTAGAAAACTTTTCAGGGAAAAAAAAAGGAAAAAAACCCAGGGATTACAAAAGGCAGCAGCAAGCAGAATATGAAGGTGATGAGTGGGGCAAAAACTCTAGGGCAGAAAGGGGAATTTTCAGCCCTGCTTTTTGGGCATGGGTCAGGGAGGAAGGGGGGGGGGGGCTCCATGACATCTGCTGGGACCCCACTGGGGATGAAGCTTGAACACGCAGGTGGGCATGCCACGCAGGCACTCCCCACGTGGACATCCCCCCCAGCCTAGCACCCACCATATGGGCACTGCTATGCAACACCCACATTGGCACCCACCTGCACAGGCACCCCATGGGTACCCACCTGCATAGGTGCCTTCCCATGTGACCTCCACCCATGGGAACACCCACGCTAGCACCCACCCATGTAGTCAGTCCCCCCAACACAGCACCCACATGTACGGGCACCCCCTTGCAGCACCCACATTGGCACCCACCTGTACAGGCACCCACCCACATAGGTACCCCTATGGGTACCCACCTCCACGGGCACCCCAAAGGGTACCCACCTGCAGGGGCACCTCCAGGGGTTCCCAGCCCCATAGACACCCCTATGGGCACCGTCCAACATGGGCACCCGCAGGGGCACCCACCCACCCAGGTACCCCAATGGGTACCCACCCTATGGGCCCCCACCGCGGCCCCACTTGCCGTCGGCGTCGCAGCGCCGCCAGGCGCCGAGGAAGGCGGCGGCGTCGAGGCGCCCCGCGGCGCCACTGTCCATGGTGCTGCCGCCCGGCCCGGCACCCGGCACCCGGCACCGGACGCGCCCGCCCAAGCGCCCGCCGACAGCAGCCGCCGTTTTGCAAAACCCCTTGAAAAGTTTCGGAGCTGCGGCTGAAATACTTGGGGCAAGTTCTTCGGAAGAAAAAAAAAAAGCGGTATTTAGGAAAAAAGTTCTGGGGGTGAAAGGGCGTCGCTAAAATTTGTAACCCTCCTCCTCAATTTACGAAAATGAAGCAAAAGCACGGGGCAGGGATTTCCCATCTTCTCTTCCCACGGTAACAGTCAGGATGGTTTCTCACCCAGGAATGACAGTCCGTAAGATGAAAATGTCTGGAAATCTTAATCCTGTTCCTCCTGTGATACTAATGAAAGAAGAAACCTTGGGGTTTAGAGGTCTCAGTGCTGATACAGAACACTTTTTATTCACAATATTTCTGCTTGGGGTTATATATGATCTGAACATCACTTGCATATTTGCAGTAATTTCAAATCCCTGGGACTGTGCTCAGTGTTGTTGTCACAGTCTTCACGTGTGCTTCCAGAATTGTTTTTGACAGTATTATTAGCTCTTCTTCCTAGTCCCCTTACAACTTTGCCAGTTGATTCAACATATATTTTGCAATTTATGAGAACACTGATTGCTTTAGAAAGGCTCTCAGCAGCAAAGCAGAGATGGCTTTCAAAAAAGATTCTTTAACGTGTACATTGAGCAGGCTCCCATTTGATCTTAAAACAAATCTGAAAAACTAAAAATGGCATTTTACTCAGAGAATACCATATCTGCACATCACATTGTTTTAGAGAGGTCACAACAGTGATTTCCACCTGTGCATGGTCTGCCCATCAGCTAGCTAACTACAACACACAAAGCCACCACAGCCCTTTTCTCAGCTGGTAGAGCCTGAGAAAGGTCCAGGCTACTGAACAAAAATTTTGGGTTGCTTTAAGTGTGCAAAGGAAGAGGAGATGCTACAGAGCTGAAGCTTTTAACTAGCAGCACAAGAGCTGCTTGTTACAGCTCTTCTCTGGCTAGCTGCTTCTGGTTACATTTGTAGTCCAGAAAAAGGATTGTCAAGATATTAATGCTAGGTTAAAAGCACCTCCACACCTTTTAATGAGCACGCTCAGCCAAGGGACCTCAGCATGGGAAAGAAGCACCTGCTAAACAAAGACATACAGAGAAAATCTAAATTTTTAGGGTCTGCCTGCACAAGTCTTGGACCGGCTACTCCATAGGTCTCTGCTTGCTCTGTCCTTGCCTTGGGCCCTCCCTTGCTTTGCAGCGAGGCATTTCTGTCCACCTAGCGCTCGCTGTCCTCCTCATGCTTCCCCACACCACAGTGCCCCCCAGCCCTGCGGATGGCACCCGCCATGTGCCCATGTGGCTCCCCTGGCCCCAGCACAGCACAAGGGTCCCTGGTGGCTGAGGCAAGACCAGCAGGGTGCAGCGGAGTGGGGAGGCTGCCTTTGGGCTCTGTCTCTATCCAGAAACCCAGAGCCTTCATCCCTGGTGGGGACAACCCAGCTTTTCAGCAAACAGCTGCCAACCAGTCTCCAGCAATGTTCATAAAACCGGCTTTCGAAAGCATCGCCATTGTTCATATAAACAAAGGCCATTGTTAGCGTAACTGTGATATTTAGTTTCTTGCTAAAAATATGTTGCTAATTAACTTAAGAAAAAAATACTACCCATGTTTTGGAACACTTGTAGGGGGAACTGCCGGTGCATTTCAACAGGGATGGAGCCAGAGAGGGTTTGAGGGGATTACAAATTGATGATGCAAAACTCATAGAGCATTGAGAGAAGCTTCTTTCTAGAGACATTTTTACCCACCCTGTAGAATCTCTACTAGACTTACTATTCTCTAATATGTTGTTTCTCAAACTTTTTTCTATACACACTTCTAGGGGGAAAAAAAAAAGCTTTAAAAATTTCAAAGATCTTAATTTACAAACATCCTTACCTCCACTGAAAATCTGCACATGATGGTGTGATGACACTTAATTTCCAGCGTGAGAGACTCTGACCTCCCAAGCGGGCTTAGTCCTGACTCTCTCGCTCCGGCAGAGAAAACTACAGACTTCGCTGCTGCTTTCACACAGCAACAGAGCATGCTTGGAAAGGAGAAAATAAAGCAGCAGAGACAGGCCTCTGTCCCCAGCTCTGGGCCTTGCTCATCTCCAGCACTGAGGACATTAATGTCCTTTCTTTTATCAGAGTGGTGCACTGACCTGTGAGCACTTAGTGGAATGATGCAAATCCCCCCAGCTGCTTCCCCGGGCGCTAGCCCTGCAGCGAGCCCGGCTGGGCCATCCTGCGGCCTCACCACGCCACCCTTGGCACATGCAAGTTCACACAGGMGCTAGTGCATGCAAGCAGAGGCTGGCTAGAGACAACCATTAAGCACTGGATATATGGGAGGCTTGAGAAAACAGATGATCAAAGGAACTCTGCAAAAGATTTGGATGAATGCCAAAGTTTGCAAAATACCTTTGGCTTTTCAGTAGTGTGGGAGAATACTCAAACACCTTTCTAAAACTTCAGCAGGTCATCCCAAACATAGATGACACTGAAGCTGTGTGCAACAATATCAGATAAACTATATTTAAGATGTAATTTTGCATGGCTAAAATTGGTTTAGGCTTCTCCAGTGGGTTCAGGTTACTCAATAAAGCATGACTCGGGAAGTCCCAGAGTACACCTGAAGACTAATTTTGATGGCCTTTCCTCCTGCTGAGGGTCCACCAGTGGCAGCAGGACAGCTTGGAGGGCAACAACTGGCCTGGTGCAAGCCACCGACCCCCAGCGCCACTGCGGCAAGGCTGCACCCAGCAGGGGCTTGAAGGTCTTCACCAGATACCAGCTATATATAATGTAGGGTTGAAGCCCACCCTGTGGGTCTGTGGGATACTGGGAGTTGGGGGGACTCGGCCCTCCAGCCCTCTCCTATCCTGCCCTCGTGGCTCAGCTGCAGAAGCACTAACAGCCACGCACGGGGTTAAAAAAACAGCTCACAGTGAGTTTCACTGCTTCAGCAGCGTGTTTTTCAAGATGCAATAAATTTGGAGAGTGTATTGAATTGCAAATTTATTGCCATTACTATTAAAGCAGCAAAATGAATACATCTGCTGTGTGTACAGCTCACATACCAAAGTCAAGTATTGTTCTGCCTTATTTTCTTAAAGGAATAAATGAGAATTAAAGGAATCYGCTAATTAAAAAAGTAGGGAATGCTTTGGATTAAAAGACACCTGCCTTCTACAGTACGGAATGGTCTTGTTCTGACTTTGCACTATGCAACAATGCTAGAAGCAGGATTTCAAATCCTTGTTTCAAAAAGCCGAAAAAGAAAAAAAAAAGGGGGGAGTTGAATTTTATCTTTATAGCATCATATATTTCTAGAGATACATATTTTGAAAAACAACTTTCATTTTTTTTTAGTTCAGAAATGGCTATAAAGTAATAATATTTGACAGGATGATATTTTGCATTAAGCCTTTATGATGGCAGATCATTAGTTCAGATGTTTCTTTTACTGGTTTATTTTCAGACTATGGCAATTACACTTCAAAGGAAAAGAAATATCCCTGTTTGCTTTTTATGCGAATCAGGATGTATAAAACACGTTTTAAAAAAGTGTAAAAATAGGTATTTGCTAGTAAATGTTTTCTTTGTGATTTGTGATGCTTCTGCAAAACACAACCATCAATACTTTTGAGTAAAAATTTTGGATCTAGTCAAGTAAGGATCACTAGGATGAGAAAATGAAAAAATTATCCATGGTAACTCTTTGCTCTGGATCCTTTTCAATGAACGTGATCTTGTCTTTGTCTGTACAAGTCTGAGCTCTCCAGCATGGGCGTCCTGGCCTGGGATTCTTGCCCTTTTCTGGGCACTTTGCTGCTAACATGCAATGGTCTTCGCCTGCAGCCACCAGCCCTCCTTCCCAAGAGGCTGCCATGAGGATCCCCACAGGGAGACTCTTGCCTGCAAGAAGAGAAAGTGCCACAAATGCACATTGACTTCAGTGGGATTTAGATAAGTCCTAAATTTACAGTTTTAAATTTACAATTTACAAATGATGGTAGCTTTCCTCATCAAGTGGCTTCAGGTCCCCTCTGTTTTGCAGCCAGAGACGCTGGCACTGGCAGCAGCTCTGCCGAAGGAGCTGCTTGGCACAGCTGGGGCTGCGGAGGGGGGCACCCAATGTGGCAGCCTGGCAAGGGGTCGCTGAGCATCGCGGGGAGCCAAACGCTGGGGAAGCAGATGAAAGAGGCTGAGAGGGGAACAAAGTCAAAATAACAGAGTCTGTGAATCGCCCTGCCATTAGCACAGAAGTCAATTAAGAGACAATTCTCTGCTGGAGAGAAGAAACTCACACTTATTTTTTTCAAACCCATCCACAGATGGGTACAAGCTGCTTATTAGCCGCAGATCCCAAACCCCATCTATGAACGCTGGTGCCCTCCTCCTTCCTTCTCCTCCCCCAGCAAACCTCCCCGTGTCACAGTGCTTCGTCCTTCCCCGCTCTTCAGGAGCCAGGGAGCCATACCCAGCTATTCCTGGGGTACTTGGGGGGTGGCCGGTTCGAGCCCCAGTACTGACACATGTGAGAGCATGACCACCCACCACCCCATTGGTGATCCCACCTCAGGTCCCACCACAGCTGGATTTTAGCAGCCTTTCCCATGCAGCCCCCCCTAGCTGAGAAGCTCCAGTTCCTCGTGCTGGTCCCCGTTCTGGACTGGCGGGCCCGATTGCGGGGCTGGTTTGGTGGGAGCAGTCATCCCCTCCTTGCCCAGACACCATGAGGAAGGGAGGAATCAGGACTCAGGCATCAGATGGAAAAGCCGGCCTCTGCCAGAGGGATTTCTGGGTCTTTGAAAAATAAAACAAAACCTAAGATGCCGTTTCCTAAAGCACCTGCTCCCAAGCACCTGCTTGGACCACTCATGTCTTGCTCGTGGGTCTTGCTTGGGGGTCCCCGTCTTACCCCCAGCAGTGCAGAGCCAGGTGGCTTCATCGCGCCCTGTCCTGGGAATGGTGCTGGTGGTGCCCCGAGGATGGCGGTCTGAAGCCAGCCTCGGCCCAATGCCACCCCATCCTCCAGCTCAGTCCTGCCTGCACTTCCTGAGCCTGCCATCGCCATGCTCAGTTCCCAGTGTGTACCTGTAGCAAAGGGAGAAAAGCTTATGTCCCCCTCCCCAGGACCATGCTGATTTGTGTTACTCAGCCAGGGGCTGCAGTCTCAGTCATGGTTAATGCCATTCATTGTTTCAGTCATCTGCCAGAATTTAATAGTGTCTGAAGAAAGTGGATGCTGTCAACCATCTCTGTGGCTCTCCTGTACCCGCCTCTGGGCCTTTTCTGCTTAAGCAAATGGAAAGGGAAAGAGGCACTGCTGGACCAGTGTTTCTGAGCAGAGATTACAGAGTTAACTTTACTCCTCTGTTCAGCTAAAACTAATTGGATTTGCCTAGATAGCAGCCCCTCTCTTGCCTTCTCTGGCCAGTCTCAATCTAATTAAGACGGTCATTCTCGCATCTTCCTCAATTCAACTTACTGGAAAAACAAAGAAAAAAAGCCAGACTAACTGTTTGTGACTGGGGTCATCACAAATTACTAAAGCAACACAGCACAACAGCATTAGAGAAAGGACCCTGCGAAGGAGCTGGGAGGAACCGCAGTGGCTTGTCTCTGCTTTCCCAGCTGCGCTTGTCAAAGGCAGGCACTTGAAACCTGCCCCAGGACAGCTGATGTGGGGTGTTGAAGACGACCCATTTCTGTTTCTTTATGGACAGAATCACTTTCATGTTGGGCAGAAACTGCTCTCACATTGGCAGGAGCCTCTTCTTTGGTTTGCTGCAGGATACAGCATGAGAATTTAAGCTTAGTGATAGCACAGCCCTTGCAAGGACATCTCTAGAAAGTGCAATTTTCCCTTCATTTGCTATACAGACGCTCACATTTTGTTTTCTCTCTCTTTTTGAAAATTCAGGGGAGAGGGGGAACGAGTCTTATGGCTCATTTTTTTAGTGCTAATAAGCTGATCACTGTTTCTGCAGTAATTTCTCTGCGGTACTCAGCACGGAAGGGTGTTTGCATTTCCCCAGGGCAGCGGCTGCCTCTGCCGGTGTCTCTCTAACACAGGCAGGGGTAACCAAGCATGGGTCTGCTCACAGAGGTGAGCCAGCCACCGAGAATCGATGACTTGCTCCAGGCTGCCCAGGGAGCCTTCACAAAGCAAGGACATACCTGCTTCCCACCCAGGCAAGTGCCTTGTCCCAGGCACCAGCCTTTCCCTCACGATATATTGGCCGAGAACAGAAATCTCTGTCCTGAACATAGAGGAAAAATGCAGCCTCCTCTGCTGCAAACCTTGAGTTAAATTGGCAGAGAGAGAAAAGCCGATCTTTTCCCTCTTTTCTGTTTTTCTGACCTCCATGTGAGGGGCCAGCATTCCAGCCAGCTACAGGACAACCTCCCCACCATGGCTGACTTTCTTTACCAGGTACCACCAGGTTTTGGTGCACAACCCCCTGATGAAGCCGGCCCTGCTTAACTTCCACTTTCAGAAGCCCACAAGGACAACACAGGCACCTTTAGCCTTTTGGCACTTCCCAAAACTAGCCCAATTAAATAAACAGGCAAACTAACTAACTAACTAAACAACTAAAACAAACAACTAAAATAAACCATTGCCTTCAAATAAAACTACCACTTCTGGCACTAAACAGCCCCCTGTTACAATGCAGCATCATACAAGGGGAGGCCAAGGGCGAGCCTGAAGGCACAACGTTGCAGGCCAAGGTGGTCGGGAGAGTTTCCCACCCATTTCTGTGTCCCCAAGCAGTGGGTGATGTGCTTCCTGCGGGGGGCACCTCCTCTCTCTGTGGCCTGCTCTGGCTCCAGTATGGATGGCAGGAGGGGAGCGTGGAGAGAAGTCCCACTGCCAAGGCCACTGAAGCTTCAGCAAATTGTCCAGGTAGGAAGGCTGCCCTTCAGAGTTGAGGAAATCTCAGTTTTACTAGCAGAAAAGAAGATTTTCTTGTGCAATTGTCAGTGCAGGGTATAACTTGCCAACCTTTGACAGTGTCCACTTTAGTGAAGTGCAATTGCAGCTTTCAGGTCAGGAATCCCTGACTATCGCCATGCTGGTAGCTCTCATCTGTTAGTCCCCCTGGGAACATTGTGGAGTCCAGGCTTAACAGGAGTCGGAGCGCTGGTCACCAGTGGAGGCTGTTATGGAGACTTGCTTGCCCTGGGGTTGGCAAGAGGCTCAGGGGTGGGAAGAGACATGAGGGAAAAACATAGGATTGCAGAAGGATGATGTGCTAGGAGTGAGGAGGAAACCCATGAATGTGCCTAGCAGGACTTCATATAGTCTATTAAATCAGGGATTGGAAGATGGAGATAAACTTAAGGCAGCATTTTGCTATCATTAGCAGGCTGCAAGTGTAAGTTTATGCAACAGACTGAGAGCATTTTAATTATCTGGTGGGAAGTTTGTAACCCTTGAGCTGATGGCTGGCCTCAGAGAGACTCACTGGCAATGCCATTTAGGCATCTAAAGGGGTTTAGGAGACTTAAAAGGAGGCTATCTGAGCATAGAGAGGGCAGTACGGCCATGCCTTGGCACGTGCCTTGCAGGCTGACTGCCTGCAACCACAGAAACAGGATCAGTAGAAAGGAGCAAGAGCTGATGGCACTTGAAGGAAATGATTTGGAGAACTGGTTTTGGCCACATCCTACATTTGAAGCAAAGAGAAGGTTGTTTCCCTGCATTTATATAGCAATTTCCACTCACACCATTTACAGACTCTTTCCTAAGACTGGAAAAGACCGCTCTGCTCTTCAGACCCGCTAAAGTAAACAGTAGGAATATGGCATTAAATGATAACCCTTGGTCACTACTCACCTGTGCTCTACTTGTTAGTGATCCTCTGGACCAGAACTGCAGCAGTGAGGAACAGCGTCACTATCTAAAACCTCCCCTCTGGCTTTAGTGTAAGCGGAGGACAATCTTCAGCACAGGAGTTCAGCGCAGGTCACCAGCGTTAGCACCCTTGCACATAGGAAAAACATAAAGGGATCTCTAACAACCACAAGAAAAAAGCATTTTAATGGGAGCAGAGCTTTTCTGGTATTTTCTTAGAAAATATTTCTCAATAGCTGCTTTCTGTGTGATGGGAAAGAAGAATTGTCCTTACAAAAATGAAATAATAAGCACCACCACTTCCAGTGGCAGCAAGAGCTAGTGACGATAATGACTTTCAGTTAAGTGCAGTGGGCCACACTGTGTACAAGATTTGTGACTAATGGGCCACATTAATTCCTGAATCATCTCAGTTTGGCTTCATGGGTCTGCCAGTTCAAGGTGGGGATTTAAGATGGTTGCTGCTCTCCTCTTAAAAAGCAGATGTTTACTGTTGTTACTGCACATCAGGGAATACTTTAAAACACTCACAATCTATCATCCAGGCATTAAACTACTTTAGTAGGGAGTGGGAAATAGGTCATAAAGATACGATGTGGAGCTGTTCGAGTTCATGCTTGAATCTGACAGACAGCCACAGTTGTTTTTCAGTACATTTTAGACGGGAAGGTGCTCCTGCTGTATATGCCACTGATGAAATTCTTCAATGGCAACACATGAAAAAGATTGATGAGCAGAAAAGGCCAGGGCAGCTCTCACAGAGGGCTTCGTGAGCCTTTTTCCAAGACTGGATCAGGCTGGTGCAGGTCTGACTAGAGCTGCTGGTGCTAAGACCCCCTTGAGGGCCAGCATTTCTACCTACCTGTGGGCTTTCCTCTCTGTACCATGCCAATGAGGAGATACCAGTATCTCTTTTCTTACAAGTCTCCACTCTTGCTTCCTCTCTGCCAGTAAAGACAGATTTTTCACCCCTGTGCTTGTCACACCCCCATTAATTTGGGGCAGCCCCTCCTTCGTACTCCCTTCCTTCTGTCTTCAAGAGCACTCAGCTCCCACCCCTTCGGTTTTCCCTCTAAGTTGCCAAACGCCATGCTGGGCCATTAGCTTGGCTTTAGTTGTACTGCACACGTACTCATGGGTGCAGAGAGACCCCAAGCCCCCGAGCTGTCACGTCACAAGTCACACACCAGCTGCCACCCCTCACCACCACAGGCCCTGACAGCAACCCGAGACAGCGCATGCAACGTATATATGGCCACTGTCTTGCCTGAGACTAGCTGATATTCAGGAACCGACTGTCCTTGCTTGACGTAATCCTAACTGGAGTCTCTGAATCCTTTCTGGCTCAGCAGTCAGACAGCACAGCTTTGTGGTGATGGTCCCAGCTGAGGGAGAAGACGACCTGCAGTGCAGGCATGGGCTGGTGATGTGCCCTGGTGTACACCACATCCCTATGGTGTCTCCTGCTTCAACCTCTCCTCCTGCTGCTGGTGGGATGGCAGAAACTCTTCAAGTGTTCATGCTGCACCTGACGTACCACCATGTGGAAAACAGAGCATCTGAGGTATTTGAAATTGCTCTGAATGCTGCATGAAAACAGGTAAATGGTACTTACTTTTCTTCAGTTACCACTAGCTGATCTTTCTGTCCAGCGTCCACGGAGCTGCCAGGGAATTCTGCTTTCAACCAAGCAATGAAACTACTAAATGTGGCCCAGGTGAGTTGGGCACTGCTTCCCATGCCTTCCCAGGGCAGAGCCCAGACAGCGGGGGGGACAAGGAAAACACAGAGGGGGTCCCCCACATGCCCGTCTGCCAGGACTGCTCACAGCCCATGCAAAGGCAGAGCTACGCCTGCTCTTGGGGCCTCAGCAGCCATGACCCCCCACTCCCCAGCCTCTGCTTGCCTTGGAGACAGCGACCGTTCTCTAGCGGACCTCTGCCACAGGCAGGACCAGCTCTGCTGACCCTTGCGGAAGATGAGAAGACTTCTTCACAGAAAGATCAGTGCTTGTTAAGGGTATCTTATTAATACAAAGTATCCACACAGAGGGATGAAATTTTAAGGATGAAACCTGCGTACAAAAATTCAGAGCCTGTCCACTGCCACAGTGCTTCCACATACCATTTAGAGAGGCTGGTGAGTCTCCAGGCGCTATAAGGAGGGTTATTTCCCCTGCGGACAAACCATGGTCCATAGGAGAATGCCCAAACTGGCTCAGTCAAGGCTTTGTGCTTAGATCCAGCAGGCCTTGCTAGTCTGAAGCAGCCTGTGCAAATAGTTATGCACCTTTTGGAGCTAGCCGAGGCAGGGCATGCACCTACGCACCCCCTCGGCCCTCCCAGGAGGGCTGGGGAGCAGGGCAGACACCCATGCTGGTTCGTGTCCGGAGGCAAGAGTCCTGACCAGTTTTCCATCTTTTCTTTGCCCTGAGAGAGCTGTCTCAATAGGAAGCCATCACCGTAAAAGGTATCGTAGTTGGTACAACATACCTGAGAAACAGCAGTAACAGGTCAGGTTAACATTTCTGCAGAGAAGGAAAGGTGTTCCTGGCAGGCTGCAACACAGGGGCAGCTCTCTGCCACGCTCAGGGCTTCGGCACAGGGGAATTGACCCCAGGAGAGCTGGATTCGTAAGTGCAGGGCAGACAAGTCAGCTGAGAGCCAACAATATTCTCACATTTATCACAGGGTCCGCGCAGTTTGTCTTGCAGACACGCTACCACATTTTGTGCACGTATGCATGCAATATGCCTCATGCTGCATGTTTTTTAGCAAACTGTCATGGAAATATTTGCTTCTCAATGATTCCTAGATGTGGCATTTGCCCTTCCCTCCCTGAATTTCCTTGGCCCATGGCCTAGGATGGGCAACAGTCAATCCTGCACTGCTGGCAAGACTGAGATTTTGCAGCTCTGCAGAATTGGAAACTGGTGTTTCTGTGGTCACTGAAGGAAAAATATTCCTGTCTTCTCACAGAAACCGCTCTCACTTACCTGAGTCTGTCACTTACCTCTAAAGGCTCAGGATACTGAAAATAAAAGTCACTTTCTTAAATGTAGAGGAGCTAAATTGGGGATGCTCTGAATGCATCATGAATTCCTTACAATGAGGCTGACCGTGCTGGGTTTGCCAGGCAGAAGGATGCCAAGAAATAAAAATTAACCCCCATCCCCACACCCAAACACATGTACACACACACACACACACAGTCTCCAAGAGCTTGCTAGCAAGTTGTTTCTCCACCATTCAGCCTGTCCACAACGCAATTGATGTCTGAAACGAAGAGTAGAAATGCTTTACATAACTAATAAGGAAAAATGCTGCTGTCTAATGAAATCTTTATACTACAGCAGTCAGCTATTACAGTACTATGCTTTTTCTTCTAACACAGCAGTGCAAACACATACTACTTCTACACCGCTTCAGAAATCCTTGTCACTGGTTCACTAGTATTAGGGTAATATGTACATGCTATTGCCATGCTGTCTCATAGTGGGAACAGATTCCTCCCCCTCCCTAGTACAATACTTCAAACGACTGGTGAGGACATTGAGCAAAAAATAACAGAAATTCTCAGCAGTTTGAAGACTATATATTTTTTTATTTATAGATAATGCCACAAATCTTGCTGTTAATTTTCTTCAGTTCACAAAGCCAACACATCAGGCAACCCTTTGTGAATACTTATACTTCCTCACATATTTGTCTTCTCCACATTGTAATCTGAATTGCAATTGCAAGGGATTATTTGCGAGTGGATTATTTTACTTTTCTAATATAAGTATTTCAACTTCTCCTCTACCATTTGCCCTTCTGTCTTACCTATGTCCAATAAATAAAGAAATACATGAAAATGAATAAATTTCTCTTCGATTCAGTGATTTTTAGATAAGTGCAGAGTTTCAAAACAATGCAAAACCCACAAAACATACGTATGAAACAAACTTTAGGACCTGTTTTCCATAGCTCTGTTTGTAACTTTTGAGATTTAAACCTCTGCAAAGCGCTCCTAAAGGTTCTGGTATAAAGGCTACTGTTTTGATTTAGCAGCCTTTTATCCCCACTTTGCACTAGTGAATGACTACAACAGCAGAAGTGGCAACAGAGAGTAAGTTCACTGGGAATAGAACAGAGAGTTCATTTGACAGATATGTGTCTGAGCATTTTTTACCCATGCCAGAAGCCACAACAAGGTCAGGACAATTGCTCTTGGGAGAGAGTTACTCAGGCAGTCAGTCCCTGGTGGGACTCCATCCTATGCAACCAAAATGCAGAATCTACATTAACAGGTGWTTTTGATTTATGTTAAGGCTTCTTTGCTGAAGATCACAAGGGAAGAGGTTAACAAAGAGATCTTCCTTCAGTAGTTTTATGAAGATGATGTACATGTGTCCCCTTCAACAAGAAAGGCTTTTTACTACACTGAGAAAAAAGTTCTATGTTTTTTGCCTTAACTGTACACTCTGTCTATGCGACATAATGGCATCATTCAAAGAGCAGACACTGACAGACCAGAAATAGAACTATAGCTAAAAACAAAGACTAGTGTTTCAGTTGTAAAATCATTTTTATTGTTACAAATATATGTATGAATAAAATCCCTTCAACCTGTAACATAAGTGGGTACCTGTGAAATTTGCACTCCCTCCCCCAAAAGCAGAAATGTTTTTACAGATGTCAAACTATTTTTCTCATAGAATTACACATTGAAAGGAAGCTAATATGCAGACAGAACTGAAGAAGGCCTCTAGAAAACACCAATATTAATAAAATTTCAATTGCCCTCATTCCAATCAACTATATACATTAATATATGAATGTGGAAGCATAACAAGATTATATGTCATTCAAATCCTTCTCTGTTGTGCTTTTTGACAGTACACAAATGTAAGCGTTGGAGTTTTATGTACAGTACAATAACAGGAAGAAAGAAGCTCCCTATGGGAGAATGTAAAAACCATACCCAAGCATTTAATATATATAATCTATACAAATTATTTTATTAGTGTGCTCTTTTAATATAATTACAATGTGCAATTGCATACTGCAAGAATATATTTATAGGTAAGTCACGTGCAGATTTGACACATTTACATTCAGCAGTACAACACACTACCTGCTGTACAGTGTATTAGTGTAAGACAGTGTCCAGTTAACTAGCTTTGCTTTCTAAATGCCCTAACGCAGGGCATTCTTTGTAGCTGCTTCAGAGAAATTCAAGTAGAATACATGAAAGAATTGCTGGCTTTAGCAAAGGCATGGAAAGGAATGTCTGAACTGTACAGAATAGAAAGTAAAAACCAAATCAATGCCAACTGATTGTGCATGTAAATCATGATCAGAACACCAGGTCTTCTGTGTGGAGACGTACCTGCGGTGAAAGAGCAGCTGGTAAGAAGGGCTGTTGATTGCTGTACCCTGATTGTTATAAAAGCTCTTGCACTACGAAGCACTTGTACTGATAACTAAACAAAAATAAAATCTTTATCTGCTTCTTCTCCAGAGTCACTGGACTTGCTTCCCTGATGGCCGTCTTTACTTAAGGTCCTCTGTTTCAGTTCCTGGAACTCAAGGGGCTGGTGCCCAGGGCTTCTTTTTGCAGCTGTATAAAATACAGAAACAGGTCTTATTAACGATGTTAGAGGCAGCAGGGAGGGGGAAGTCACTCATGCACATGGGGCCTGCTCCTGCTCATGCTCCCACTGAACTCATGGGCACTCGGGGGAGTAGTGCAGGTCCACTAGTTATTCAACCCACAAAAAGGCAAGAGAGAGAAAAGCAAAAAGTTTGCTCAAACTTCATTCCACTGCTGGTTGACAAGCAGACAACCCTGAAATATGAGACAGAGTACTTCGCCGTGACACACACATACATTACAAGCAGTAAAGGCTTAAAGACTTTCTTCTCTGTTTAAAAACGCGTTAGCTAAACATTACTTCAAAAGCAAACCGTCATTCTCTTCCCCAGCCAAGACAGATTACACACGAGGTACTCAGGACTGCTCAGTAGCTCCACTGGGCCCTGCTCGGCTCAGCAGCTTGCGCCCCGTGCAGGCCTGTCTCCACGGCGGGACACCGCCGCGCCAAGCTGAGGGCAGACCCAGGTTACCTGTGCTGCTGCCCCCTGCCCGGCCCCATTGCCCCAGCGGCTGGGAGCCTGCCCGGCGCGGAGCCCCCCTGCAGCTCTGCCGGCCCAGAGAGCGCGCCTCCGCGCCTCGCGCCGCTCGGAGAAAGCCGGTGGGCATAACCACTTCCCGAAATTTAAAAGCGAACAGCACCCGCTCTGCTTGCCCAGCACGCTGACATCTCAGCAAGGACTTTAGCCAAGGCCTATAAACTTTGAAATAAAATGGAAAGAAAGGTTTTAAAACCTTGTTAAGACTTCTGATCTTATCACTGGTCTAAAATTGCTATGGAAACAAGAGAGTTTTATTATACCCTTCAATAGGAGCAAAGTCAGGCAAGGGTTGATAGCTTTAGAAATCTCACATGTCCAATTAAAATGAACCTTTAAACACAGTCGGCCTCAAAAGTGACCTTGTTGAAAGTCATTCCTTTCCTCCACACAAAATGAAACACTACAGTTACAAGACCTTATTTGCTCCTCCCTTTCGAACCCCCAAGCCTGGCTTTGGCTCACATCGACCCTTGTGGCCGTTACATTAGCGCACGTCGTCGGCCAGCGGGGCTATGAAATACCGCCTTCCCCTTCCCGCGTGCCTGGAGCATCCTCGCGAGAGGCTGCCGTCTGGGACTGCAGCCCTGGCCCCGCTCGCAGCAGGGCAGACGAGGAGCAGGGCGCTGCCATGTCCTTCCTGTGCCGCTGCATGCTGGTTGTCCGTACCCAACGCTGCTGCACCACCCCGGCACATGCTGCCGAGCCATTTGAGACAGGAATATCTGAGGGAGAAACCCCCCACGTGGGCAGGGCACCACGTGCAGAAACACCATCCGCAGCCATCCCCACCGCGGCACTCGCCGTCGAGAGGTGCCCGGGGCAGGGCTGAGCAACGGCGCCTTTCCGAGGCCTTTTGGGCCCTTTGCCTTCTGAGCCCCCGCAGGAGCAGCTGAGCCCCAGGCTGGGCCTCAAGCCCGTTTTAAGTGGTGCCAGGCTGTTGTGTTTGCCAGGAATGCTGAAAATGCAGAGAGGAATCCGGAGGGAGCTGCCGTCGCAGAGCAGCTCCGGGAAGCTCAGCAGGGATATTCCCGCTGCTGCTGGGAAGGCCTGAAGGGGGACCGCTACAACTCCCACGCCAGTGGCAACGTGCATCAACCGGCCATTAAATATGCTATGCCAATGTGCCCAAAATCTCTGCATTTGGCACAGACATTTCCAGCTCTGGATCTCCACCGTGATGAAGGCAGAAAGGAGACATCCAGCGCACATCTTGCAGAGAGCCGCCTCTGCTCGTGCGGCAAGCTACCTACCCAGATAGCTCACTTGACTCCAAATACCAGCTCCCTCATTTGTGCTAGCCAAAATACGTGAAGAAATGAGCCAGTAAGTGCACAATCACTGCATGCTTATCACTGCTTTGCAAGTGGGGAAAGCAGAGAAAAGGTTTTGAGAAAGTTTTTAGAGCTTTTTAATGGAATTTGACAGGATCAAGATACCTAAATTCAGTAAAATATTAGGCATTATCACCTTGCCAAGCGCCACTGCTTTTCAAAGAAATAGGTGTCTGAAAGTTTTCAAGTTACTTTTGATGATTATACCCCCAAGCAACTACAAAGGCATTGTACATGTATCCATTCACTCATCAGACAAAACCCAAAATGTGTGCTGCAGGAGCCATTTTATTTTGTGACCTGACATAATAAGACGGGTAGTTTACCTGAAAGGATGCTGAAAAATATATCAGGGATTTAAACACACATACTGCAAATAAGGTTTATGCCAAGACAGCTCATCCTTGCTTGTGTGCTGCCTCCAGAAAACCACACACAAGGGTAACTTTTGCATAGATCTGCAGCATCTCAGCTTTTGAAACTTACTCTATCAGAGAGACACCTCAGAATAAGCTAACATATAATAATCAGATTATGATGGTGAGGAGAGATGCCAAATTTGGGTGGGCTAAGCTTGATTCTACAACACGAAAGGAAAATCATTTTACATGTTTTGGGCTGGGGATAGAAAGGGGCAGATGGGATGTTTCTTTCCTTTTCCTTAAGAAAATAGTACAAATGATGGAAAACCTACAGACTGGATACATGATCTATCATAAATAGGAAAACTGTGGGTACGTGTAATTGCATAGGATGTTCAAATACCTCATTAATACACTTCAGAAAAAAAGTCATTTTGAATCACTGTTTAAACAAACTAGTTAAGAGGTAAAGAGAAGCATGTAAACATGTAAACATTTTGAGAACAGGAATTTTTATATTTTAAAAACACGTTTCAATCAAATGTTTATTTGTTTGAACCAAATGTTCATCAATAGTTTACTGAGTGAGTTCACCATAAGTCCAAGCTGCTCTTCAAGAAGTGCAGCTTAAGCATGTGGCAGAATCTCCAAAGTACTGGGGGTTTTTTTGGCTTATGCCAGCTTAAGAGCAAAGTACTATGTCAAAATATGTTGATTTATCCAGTTCTCAAATGATTGTATAAATGATGTACTGAAACTGGCACTAACAATATCCAGACTGAAATGTTTTGAAGTATTTCAGTGCACACATCTTAAAAAGGAAAGGTACATAAGCATATAAAGCAGCAGAGAGAGTCTACCTGGAGCCTACTTGCATGGCAGTGTGCCATCGTTATTGTAATGAGCCATAATGGTTTATAATGAGCAATGTTTTGCACTTACATAGCCCTCTTTGCCAAAGGGCCCCACGTGCTATTCAGTATTGTTCAGTGGTGTTGGCATGAAGGAACACCACACACACATTTTTATTTGCAAAGTTTTTCAAGCCACATATTTTTCATGGGGCAGAAAGATGATTGGTGTCCCTTGAAATTTTTACCCTTCTCATAATCCCATGGCAAGCCAGCACCCTTTTGTGGCTTCTTTACTGTGTCTTAATGATTGTTAGTGCCAGTTGTTGAGTACTTGCAATGAAAAATGAAAATGGAAACTTCTAACCAGAAGTTGTCTGTGCCTTCCTCTGCCCAAGCACATGAGCTTCCTCTTCTGCATTGGTAGAATACTGCCCCGAAGTGGTTTTCACTCCGCCAGATGGCATGTCACAGTCATGATCTGAATCTCTTTTTTGACAATCTCCTGTTTGTTCTAGCAGGGAAAAGGATTCATTTATACCCCTAAGCTGTTCTGTAGGCCCACATTTGGAAAGAAGTAAATAATACAAATAATTTTATTTATCCACCCCACTTAATCAACTGTTCAAAAAGTAGTAGTTAATATGCTAGATGCTTGCTTAAATTTAGTATGGACATTTGCATATGTTGGTAGGTGCAGCCCAATCTTACAGATATGCTGCGTAAAGAGGTGTCTTTTGAGATTGTCCCACATACTGCAGTTATTAACATAAAGCAATTTTATAATCAAGTATCATCTAATTTGCAGCTTTCTTTAGTAGTAGTTATAATCATGTTTACTAACCAACAGCTTAGGCAGATTTGCAGTGATTTACCAGTTGCAGAAATAAATCGGGCATGCTGGTCTGAAAGGAAGCACAAAGCAAGGAAAGAGGAATGACAGAATGAGGAAGTAGAGTAGTAATAAATGAAAAGGATAACTTGATAAAGAATAGAAATTAAAAAAAAGGAAAAAAAAGCAGAATTTACTCTTTCCCAAGTAATATTATGCAAAGGACAGCAGCTTCTTAAGGGCCCAGAACCCCTATTTCTGCCATTCCAAGCTTTAATTGAATAAAATTCTCACAGTGCAACATAGCAACAATTAATAAACCATGCATTTGGCCAAGTCTTTTGTGAAGGCAAGGACTAAGGGAGCAAGGAGTGAGGAAAGCACAGTGTCTGACCCCTTTTTGTATAAGGATTTGTAAACAGCAGACTTTTTAAAAAATGAACCAATTGTGCCTCTCCTCATTTGACAATAGCCAACTGTAAAAACTTGTCAAATCTCTCCTGTGTGCTGGAGACTGCTGTAATACAAAAGGATCATGGTTATGATCCCATATTCCCTGCTTCTCCTGTATGCCTCCTCTTATGACAGGGAGACAAAGAAGTGATGCAGCACAGAAACAGTGAGGTTAACCCCATGTTAAAACGCAACTGTAACAAGTCCCCACTATATTGTATATCTCTAGTTAAGTAGTAAGAAGTTCTCTCTCACAGTCTGGTGAAAAGCAGACAGACAGATATCCCACAAGTACTGACATTCTGTCACCAAACTGCAGCCACCAAAGCTAAAAGTTTCCAACAAGAACAGCAGCAGACAGATTGTGCTGTAACTTGTTTCATCAAGTAAATGGCAGTTGTGGGAGAGAAAGGGAGAAACTTCTCAAAGTCTATCTCTGGACCATCCTGCTTTGGGGACGGCTTTGCCCCTTCTCTCATCTAGAGCGTTATGGTGGGTTCTGTGGGCAGTGCAACTGCTCAGTCTCCACAATCTAGCACAGCCTACCCGCCCTGCCTCATCTGCCCCATTTCCACAACTCTGAAAAACTGCTAGCAGAGTGTGTAAGGGGACCCTTTGTCTTACAGCTTAAGTGACTCCTGCAGGGCATATGTGACAGAAGTCACCTTGGGATGGAAATGGGGCTCACTGCCTTTCTTGAGGGGAGTCCAAGGAAGGAAGAGGTCTCACCACCGGATTTCTAAACCAGTTCCAAGGTTCTCATTTGTGTCAGCTAATACCATATTGAGCAAGACTTTTGTGACTACTTCTCCCTATATTCAAGGCTTTTGGAAGAAGCCTAAGCTCTTCTAAGACACAATTGCGGGCAAGGAAATGCATCAGCAAAGTAGAAACTCAGAGTACGTACAAAAAGCAGCAAAGAGAAGGCAGCAGTCTACTATTGCTTGTGTGTAAAAGGTAGCAAGCCCTGTCCTGGCAGAGAAAGACACATTGCCCAAGTCTGAAGTGAGCACGGTCCCATGCAGCGATGCCACAGAAAGGAGGAGTACAAACAGAGCAAAAGGCTGGCTGCAGTGAACAAGGTCATGGCTGCTCCCCTGCAAATTTGCTGATCCAGGGAGCTGCACTGCACATTAGCATGTGTGGCCAATACCAAACAGCATCTTGATTTGGGCTGAACTAAAACACAGTCAACATAACACAAGAGTCCCTTAATAGCTTAGACAATTATGACTATCACTGTAAAACAGTACACTATTAATAACTTGAGATTTATCTTATTTCACATGGTTTGACCAAAGGAAGAGAAGACAGAGAACACCAACCCAGGGGGTGATCAGCTACCTTTTCCTTGCTATTTTTTCATCAAAATAAATTACCTTCTTCCCTCCCAAGTGAAAACAAAGAAATAGGGGAACAATGGCACACTGATTTCTAGTAGAAGACAAGCATGCTGGAACAACAGTTATACCAACAGTCTTACCTTCTTGAGAAAATGATCTGATCGTGGGGCTGCTCTGACCATCCTTTTCTTTATCAGAAGGAACTTTCTTTAGCACAGGTGGAAGCAGGGCAACTTTTGGGGATCCGGGGCCAGAGGGAGACTCTGGAGCATCCTCTGTGGAGTACCACAAGCAAAAAGGGAGAGAAGTTATATCTCTGGTGTAGCTCACAGGAATTCCGGCTGTACAACGGGCTGAACCCCAACACAATGCACAAACAAGAAACAGCTAGAATCTGTGGCAAAAAAGAGGGCTTCAGGAGTTTCCATGATGTTAACAAAACACATGATGGCCTTCAATTCAGGTGAAAGAATTTTACTAGCCAAAGCAGAAATCTGAATTTCCACATTTAAATGTGTTCTGCTTTCGTAGCACAAATAAAAATCTGATGGGATCAACTTAAATTTTCTGTAGGATAGAAGCATGCAATTCATGAATAGCTGAAAAATATTTTGGATGACTTTCTGGAAATATTTGTCCTACTCTTACTTTTATTGTCCTGAAACATAATGAACTGATCAAGTTAGATGTCATACTTCACAGTTATAAGGCATAAAAATGAAAAAGTGAAACAAATTTCGAAAGTAGTCTACAGGGTTCTGCACTTCCAAGTACRAATTACCAGTAGGTAACATGATAGCATCTGCAAGGTTTTTCTAAACAGAAAAAAATAACTTATCCTGTGGACTTTGAAGAAATCTGGAATTTAAATTTAAATCTATAGTTTAAACCATCTAGACATCTTATCTTGTTTCTCTAAAGGTTGGATGCGCATTATTTCACTATCATCTTTACAGTCCTGACAGGACGACTTTTTCAGTCTTACAGTAGATAGCCTTCATTTGGATGGCAGAGAAGTACAACTATAATGGATTACTTAAACTGCTTGTATGTTTGCCTCCCAAGGAATAAACAGTTACATATGCATGCAACAGAGGAACTAGGAAGATATGCCAGCACTGACAGAACTAAAAAAAAAAGGAACTCAGAATATCAACTAATATATACTGCATATCTGGAACATGAGTTAACTCAAATGCATCCTGGAAACGACCAGGAATTTATCTAACTGTTGAGTGGCCACCACAAAGGAGTCAATCATTTTACATTCTGCAAAGGGAAGAGAGAACCTTCCAGACACAACTCAGTCTGAATGGATACACTAATTCTCAGGACTTTCCCAGTGCAACTAGCATGCACGTCACATGCATGTCAAAAGCATGTAGAAGCTTGGTATCAACATATGCATAGGCACAGTGCTTGGCGAACACAGCCACGTGGTTTCTGAACCAAAGTCGATGTATCACATGCTTCGCTGAGGAACCACTTTTGGTCTCTGACAATCTGAGGACATCTGAGCTGTGCTCCCTTGCCCTCAGATTACTTAGCAAAAGTTTCCTACTATTAGTTCAGCCACACCATTGGAAACGATGAGGGGAGCAGGAGTGTAAATAGGACTATTGCTTGGTTTTATCACATTGCCTGGGTGTGCTTAGCCAGCAGACTGACAGAAGTACTAGGATAGGAGTTAGACTGCAACAAAGACAGTGCCACTTTTATCTACCACCTGGCCAGCTGGCCTACTGCTAGTAAATATTAATTACTCTCTACATTAAGCCTGCAGTATGTTTCCTCTGCAGGAAATAAGAGCTGGCAGAAACATATAGCTCAGGTCTTTCCGATGCATCGGATTTTGAGATAATGTATGGTTTATTTTACAGATTAAACAATGTCAAATAGGCTATGCTTTCCTATTGTATTCATCTTCAGGAGCATCTTACTCAACACCACCCTTATTTTCATGGCCATTTGTAAAATGACCAATAAAATATAATTAAACTCATCTAAAATCTGAAGGTTATTCTGTACTTGAAATAGAAAATGATATTCTACCCACTAGTGTGCAGAGACAGACTAAGTAATGCCCAGGTACACATCAACGGCAGGGAAGAGGCTGTAACCTCCCTCCATAAATGGCATCTTTCTAAGGTCAACAGTAGGTATGGGAAAGCCTAAAGGTGTGAGAGCTCTTACAGGTGCCTACACTCACATTTTGCAGCCATTAGCAATTAATAAGCTGTACATTTGCCATAGCTGCTGGGGGAGTCGGTAACTAGCTTGTAATTTTTTTCAGTTGTAATGGCTATACTACAGAAGGCATATATATAATAGGAAGAGGGGGTTGTGACAGTGTCCAATTAAATAGCGGGTGGGCAAACATACAGGAGGTCTGCTGAAACCCTTCACACTCAGGAAATCTTGAGATAATACCCGAGTAGGAGGTTAGGACAGAGCAGAAGTCAGTAGTCATTCCACTGGTAGCCTTGCAGGGTTATAAAAGCACAGTTACTAATATTCCCA
The DNA here is from genome assembly GCF_003343035.1 of Apteryx rowi. Lineage (NCBI taxonomy): Eukaryota > Metazoa > Chordata > Aves > Apterygiformes > Apterygidae > Apteryx > Apteryx rowi. Next base: position 2,780,349 of record NW_020450761.1, read on the forward strand.
GCAAAAAAGTGATAAGGAAAGTAACACAGGGAAACAGAAGGAAGAGGGAGTGCAAAACAATTGGTTTGTACAAATTATTAAGGATAACAGGCATTTGCTCAAGGGGCTAAGACCAGTCTGACAGAAACCCCCAGGGACTTCTGTATTTAGGGCCAGGAGTTTAGAGAAAATACAGTTAGTTTTGTTGGTGCTACCACAACAGGGCTCCCATCCTGAAACAGATCTCTAGGCTATGTTGTTTTATGAGGGCAGGTTAGCTTAAAACAGCTCTGCCATTGCTTTCATTGCTTCTCCTCAGAGTTTACCATTATAAATCACTGATAAATCATTCTAATCAGCTTGTTTGAACTGGTGCAGGAGGAGCTGGAAAGGAAGCAAGTCAAGAGCAAGTGACTGGAGAACCTGTCCCTCTTCACATTTAACTTTGGTTCAGGATGGGGCCATGGGTGTTTCCTTCACAGTCCACGCAAACTTGCCTCAGAAGTACCCTGCCAAGGACAAGCAAAGCCCAGAAAAGCTGCTCACCAGTGCGAGAGGCCGAGCGCGGTTTCTGTGGAACTGTGGGCCGTCCTGCCAGGCTGGGCTTTGATGACTGCAGTGGGGGTTTGGGGCTGGTAGGTGTACTGGAAGAATTTCTTGCCTTCGCGCCAGCTTCTGCCTTTGGTTCAGCTTTTGCATTTTTTTCTGACGATGCTGAGATGGAGTCACCTTTACTTGAGGTAAACCGATTCTCTGGAAGGGTCTGCTGGAGTTTAGGCACTAAAATAAATAAATACATAAAATAAAATCTCCTGCAATGGAGAAGACACAGTGTACAGGTACACGCATGTGGAAAACTCCATCATCAGTCCACGTACGCACACACACAGCAGCAGAGTAGTGATAAGAGGACTCCTAATATTTCATACACAAAATCACTGCAACAAAAGCATCTAAACCCACCAATTCTTACACATGCAAAACTCCATAATTCTTTTGCCTCAAAGGCTATGACTATTCCACCCTTTTTAATACATTTGGGGAGATAGCTGGCTGGACTTTATTCTCCCTTCAGATTTCTGGGAGCAGATGGTATGGCCTACCTGCTGAGAAAGCAACAATACATCAGTAGAAAAGTCAGCTTTTGGCTGTTTTGTGCCTCTACAAACRAAAGGTTGGCTGTCCAAGATCAACAGAGAAATCTTGGCCCAAAAAAGAAATCCTGAACAGTTGATCAGCATGCTACATCTTGTTATTTGTTGCTTTTAGCAAGCTCTAAAACAGATTTTGAAACTTAGCAGAGCACAAAATATTCTTTAGGCAATATTTTGATTTATCTAATAACACTATATATGGACTATGGTTTCCACACATTAGCAAGTTAATCAACATATATATTATTCTCACATAAAACTACATTTACTTCCAAAGAATAATTCAAACAGTTACAACTAGCTGTGCAAGTTTGTAGAAAGCCTGCTGGATGCTAGGTTGCAAACAAGCAAAATGCCTGCCCTAATTTCCTACTTTACAGCCTAGAGAAGGATGAAAGTTTATACACAGCAGGTAGGATGATCTTGGAACTTGTACGCGAGTTCGGGACTTTCAACAATTGCTGCATCTTTATTCTCAATGCAGACTTCTAGACTCACCGAAATACAGGCTGGTTACCTTGGTACCTGGCAAAGCCAAGTTACATGCTCACAGATGCTGACTTGACCTACCTACTTGCTATTCCCATTCAGAAATCCAACTCGTTGCAAGAGTGCTGAGCACAGACATTTTAACTGTAATGTGAAGGGTGTGTTGATATAGTTAGTTGCAAGCTAATCTCTAGCATGTTTTTTTCCAGCTTATGCAGTTGTTTTTCAGCCCCGCTGAAGTTAAACTCTAACCGTAAAAAGTTGTGTGGCGCATATATATTTGTGCAAGGGGATAAGAGGCAGAAATCGTGTCTGTGTGCATGCAGTAAAATTTTGCACTGCAGGCAAAACAGCAGGATGCTTTCCCCACCTGCGTGCGTGCACGCATGTGTGTGCGTGCGTGCTCACACGTGCATACAAAATAGCAGGCAACATCCAGACATGAAGCAAGGAATAAAAAAAATCACTTATTCTCCCTCTGAAACACTATCTCTAGTTTTTCTAGCAACATCCAGCAATTTTCCATTAACTTTCTTGCCTTTCTAACCTCAGGCCTGCTAATATTATTAGAAGACAGTAAGTTAAAATAAACTAACCCAAAACAAAGACAAACTGTAGTCACAACAGCAAAGAGCAGCCTGAGGGAGCTCTCAGGCAAGGGTGGTAGGAAAAAACTTGACAGCTGGAAGCCAGAAAGGAGTGGCACACACTTTGCAGTGAGGTAGGGGTGAAATGTGTCATATACAGCGAAAAGGACCAGAGAAAAATTGGGGTCAGACACCCACGGCCAAGAGAAAAATTGGGCTCAGACACCCACGGCTACTCCAATGCCCACAGCATATACTCATTTTGCTCCTTTGACTTCAGGTTGACATTATTAGGAGATATACATACTATAGCACACAAGGTCCTCCTCAGAAGATTAGCAGGCTAATTTAAAAGCGCTGATTAATAGAGTTTGCTTGAGTAGACTCTCTGCATGCTGCCTTTTAAACCACACTTTAGAAAGGTTTTAAAAACTCAGAATGGATTTCTGAAGTGACTGCTCAACCAAGATGCTCCCATTTGGACTTAGATTTGAGCCTTGTTTTTCAGTCCTGCTTCTGTATTTTTTGGCAACCCTATGTGCCATGATTGCAGGACACCTAGCACCACTGTTAAGAAATCAGAACTGGATTTCCTAGTTCAGCCCACTCTTTCAGTCCAGTAACCATGGTGCACATAATCATCAGAAATGAATCCACTCTGACCACTTCACTGGCCTGTCCCAAAAGTGCATATGCACAGAGATCAGTTTCTCCTCTTTTATCAAAGACAGCTGCATTTCAGGCATGTCCATTTTAGGGACCAGGACTACAGCCTGAAAAGGGTCCCCTGGCCAGCGCTCAGCAGGACTAGCTGCAGAGCGAGTCAGTGTCATAAGCAAAGCAAGCCTGGACTCTGCTTTGTGAGGCCTGGAGAGTTGCTTTGTGCCTGTGCACACAGTGTCCCAGGGCTCTGCAGCTCTGTGGACAGCCCTGGCTTCAGTCATGCTGGCTAAACACTGGGAAGAGCAAGTTGCTGTATTTGATATGCCTATTCTAACAGCTGAAAGCCAGGACTGCTCGAGCTGGTATCTGCACTGGCTACTATAAACCTTACAAATTGTCATATTTAGGTCTTCTTCAGGTATATTCAGGAATCTCACTTCTCTCTGTGCAGACAGCTTTGCCAGCTTCTGGGTTCATCATCAGCTTTGCTGACTCTGTTACAAGGCAGCACCCTTTGGAGGCAGCTGCAGGCACGTACACCAAGTTCTCGTCCTCCTCTGCAACACAGAGCACAAGAAGGAAGCAACCAGTCACCAACTCAGCCCCAGAGCTGACTACATGAGAAGTGTTGTCAACCACAGGAGAAAGCACACTTGTTTCTAATCCTTTTCACTTAGTGTAAGCTCATATTTTGCTTAAGAAATCATATGCACAAAATTTGGAGAGGAAAGTGTGATTTTGAGGTTAGGCATGTTGCATTTTCTAGGAAGAGTTTATAGGGGAAACGCAAACAATTGTACCTGTACCGCTTCCATCCAGTCGTTCTGAGCTCACTGCTGTGTCGTAAGACTCTCTGGGAGTTATGTCATTCCCAAGTTTCTGAAAGAGTGAGAAAAGTCCTCATATTAATAATCTATAATTAATGCAATTCAGTGGTTCTGTTAGTGAAAAAGCTCTAATTCAGAAACCATAAGGCAGAGAAAGCAGTGCTGGTAATGAATGCTGGATACACTTCCTTGTTTCTCTTCAGTGTCTTGGAAATCTAAGCCTGAAGAAAACCATGCTGATTTGGTGACTAATGCTGCCATGTGTCTCGCAGAGCTGCAATGACACCGTGCCTCCTAAATGACAAGCCTGCTAATGTGCAAGAATTTAAATTAAAGGTTCGAGTTGGAAACTGTTTCTTCTCCAAAGATAGTTCCATATTTAAATGACTCATGGTTCAGGCAAAAAAAAAAGTCAGAAGATCTAAATTTTGAATGTAAAACTGCTGAATGGATCTTACGCTCTTCCACAAACAAGCTAACTATAATCTAGATAAGCTCACAACTCCAGAAGCATCAGTGCCTACATATTTACAGGATTTCTTTAAAAACAAAAACATCCTTATTTATAGAAAAAAAGGTGTTTAAAGCTATACATCACAAGGGCTGTTGGATGCTGAAAAACTCTAAAAAGGTGGCCTCTCACTTATGTGCTGGTGCATTGGTTGAGTTTTCTAATCTTAAGAACAGCTTTTTAACATCTTGGCCTCAAGAGAAAAGGTGAAAGGCTTCTCATATCACAACTCTAGTCTAAGTGAGCTAGAAACCTGTGTATTCGCTAAGAGATGTGTATATATGCAGTTTATATGTTTACAAAAGAACCAGGCTCTGCTCCTTTTATTATCTTGACTGCTATCAAACCTTAATGGAGAGATAAAAGGGCAAAGACAAAAAGTGCATAGAAACAAGGGTAGGCTAAACTGTTAGAGGAAGCCTTACACGGATAAGGCTAGGCAATAAAGTGAGATTTTTTTGAAGCTAAAAGAGGCAGGGGCCAGAATTTTGCAGGCAGCTTCAATCTTAATCTAGATTTGCTATTTTCAAGACAGATATTTAACGTGAGAAAACAAGCAAATGACTTGTGCTGGCGAGCACTGCACTTGGTTGTATACTCATGCATACACTCTTCCACCATGTTGACATGTTCAGGACACTGCTATTACTGCTCCAGCACCAGCTTTCCTTGACTTGCGCTGCACTTTGACTGTCCGACAGCGTTGAGAAGTCTCAGCCACGTGCCACGCAGCGCTGCCCTTTGGAGCTCACAAGCTAAAAGACTCTGAGGCACAACAGGCACATAAACACTCGACAGGCAGATAAACACTCAACAGGCAGGAGATGCAAGAAGGATGAGAACGGTCACAGTAGGAGGAGCTGTAACTGTATCATTTTAAGGGACTATACTTCCATAGTTTTTAAGTATGAAATCATCTGTAAATAAAAAAACACCCGTATGCAAACCAATATATTTTCTGGTCAAAAGCTGTATAGAGCCAGTTCTAGAAATGCAAAGATTTGAACAGCTACACTTGTAAGCTACTCTGCCATTAAAAACAAGAAAATCCCCCCACCTCCCAAGCTAGCAGGAGGGTTATGCTTTGTGCCATTGGGCAAAGACTCCAGATTTGTTTCTATTCCTGTTTCTCATTTGTCATCGACATTTTGGCTAAATTCTCACCTCTCCACCTCCTAAAGCCACATGTTTGGGGTTTATTTTAAGACAATCTTGGGTATATATGATTTTTTAACTGCTCTCCACTTAATAGATTTTTCTTTTATGCTTTGGCAAAAATAACTTTGAGAACAGAATTTAGCAACAATTTCCTCATGGAATGTGAATTCTTATCAACTTTCACCAAAATACTAATTTCAGTATGTAAATACTGAAGATATTACCCATTACATCATGCAGATAAATTGGGATCTACTTTTAAAAGTAATGTGTGTAAGGCAGGGAAATATTGCAGTTGGGTGCAATCAGGAATGAATAAACGTTACAAATGAGTCTTGCTGAAGGTATTTAAAAATTCAGTTTGTAAACACTAGATGGAGCTAAAAGATCTGTATATGTATGCCTAGAGAAAACACTAATCTGTACGTATTTGTCTGCACCATTATTGCCAATTCACACATCGTATTCTAAGTAAAAGAAAACAAAAAAGATTTACCATCTTTCCATCTACTGTGCACCTACTCCTCACTTGCATCTGTAACAAGACTGTGGTAGGGTATGAATGAAATAGTAAATTCCTTCTGGCTTTGTTTTCATGTAAAATAGCTCAGAATCTAAGCAACCATCTGTATCTTAAAGGAAAATAGAATTTTCTATCATACTAGGATCCTGATAAAATTTGAAGATATTAGGGAAGTCGGTGTCATACCCCTCCTAAGCAATATAACAGCAGTGGGATGCCTTCTTCTGCAGCTCGCCCACCAGGATACTGAATTACTTACATATTCAGTTTCAAGAATATCATGAATGAAAGTACAAAACTAAACTGTCCAAAATTGCAATCCAGGATGAGGTATGAGAAAAATTCTTTTGACCAACAGTTCAATTTTGTGCAGTCTGAGTGACATTAAAATGGAATAATTCAGTGCACTGCTGTGTATAGGATCCTATTTCAATTCAGTTTTCTTGTCACTCATTAACAAAAAAAAAGTACAACCTATATTTACATTCCATAAATATCAACTTTTACAAAGCCTAACAAAAAATAAGATCAATAATACTATTTCTTTTGAAAATTCCAAAACAAATATTAACTTCACAGCTTCTCCTTGTCATGTTTATATGCCAGCAACTGAAGCACACACAGTTTATGCAACTGTAAATATTTATATTATCTGGAGTAACTCAAAATTTTATTAGTTACAGGCAGACTGTAATGCTCTTATTCACAATCATATAGCATGTTACTTGAAAAGTTGGTCTCTTGGAAATCAATGAGACTATTCATGGCACTATTCAGCACCAATCAGAAAGGTGTGAACTGGTCATTTCTTTAGAAAAATCATTTGTAACCTGAGCATCCTTTTAATAATGGACTACAGGGTTAATTTGAATCTGCTTATTACAAGACCCCAGTGTTTGCAGCAACAGTTCAAACACCACAGCAGGCATTATAAAAACATAGAGAAAGGCAAAAATGACATTTGAATGCCTTGTTCAGTCACAGCAAGACAATTGTGCAGTGTATTAAAGGAAGAAAAATATATAGGAAAGCATGTAGATGATCTTTGTTGTAAGGTAACATCTTTCAAATCATGGCGGGCAATGGCAGAGAATGGATAGCATCTGAGTGACCTGCATGTTGAAGAGGCAGAGAAGAGGAATGAAAAAAGGCCGATCTTTTGGCAATTTCAGGATATGCTAACTACAGCTGGGAGGAAGGCGGGGATGAGAATGGTAAAGTTCAGGCGGGAAATGGTATCAAGCAAAATAGTTTGGGAGAAAATGCTTTGGAGTAACACAAGGATATCCYATCTTATGTCAAGTGCCTGAAGCAGGGTTCTTGCTCAGTGTTATCACCTCACAGAGGAGAAAGTTAGACAGGCAAGGGAATCTGAACAGCTAATGTGAAACAGATTCTTTTTTTTAAACATATGGCTGATTTCTTTGAGTGTTAATATTTGAAATCTAGAAATAAAAGGCATAAGAATGATTAAGTATGGTGCAAAAGAGCAGAGAAATAAAGAAGTGCAATAAAAAAGCATAAGCAGGATATCTGTAAACAGCGTTTGGAAGCCAAATTTACTTCTCTGCATGGGATATATAATTTTAAACACAGCACACACATCTCTCAAATTTGCTGTATCACCTTCCAAAAGAGAGCAGTCTAGACATTAGCCAATGTAGTTAACCACGCCAAATACCTGAGGGACCAGCGTGCAGGGGACACACAGTAAGAGGTCTTTTCTGGCTTTAATTTCTGCTAAACATGCTAGCATTACGAGTGAGCAAACCACACATCATTTAGCATGGAGACATCCAAATCGTGCTTGCTGGTGGCACAAAAGTTGCTCTGTAATACATGCAAACTATTATGTGTCCTCTTCTACGCCTGTGTTGGCCTGACATCAAGCAGAAGAACTGGTGTCACCTGCTCCACATGAGGAGAAAGTGCAGGCTTGGGGGACATCTCCACATGTGCAGGCCAGTCCTTGGCCAGAAAGCTCATGTTTGACCACCACAGCACAGAACAATTCCCTTGCAGTGACACTGTAATCCCTGGTGGAAAGCAGGACTGATATGTCAAGTGCCAGCCACCAGCCCTTGTATCCCATCCCCTGAAGAGGCCTAGCTCTTGCTCACTTTTCACAACAACTCTGGAGAAATTAAACAAATTGCCTTCACCTTCTGGGCAGAGGCTGCTCTCTTCTCCTGCTTGGCTTTCATTTCTGCAAGAAGTCCGCTGCCCATCACCTGCACTCCGTACCTCCGGCCCCCTTGCGGACTTCCTTTGCTGTCACCCCTCTCGGCTTTCACAGCATCATCTGGCTGTACCTCCTCGATTGAGTCTGGTGTCTTTAATTCCTCAGATCGTTCTGCACCACCGTTCTGCTCTGCAGGTTTTACCTCCTTCTTACTTGCATCCACAGCCGGACTTTTCGCAGCAACCTTGGGTGAGGAGGGCTCCTCTGACACCGAGACAGTCTGAGGACGTTCAGATTTGGAGCCTCTTGATTTGATTAAGTTAAGAAAGCCACTCTTCCTAGAGTCCCTTTTCTTCTTCTCATCACCTGCTTCGCTGGGCTCACTGCTGTCTGAACTTTTCGTTGATGGTCTCCTAATAAAAGATACAGACATTTTAATCTCCTCTCTTGCCCTCCTCCCTCTGTTTTAAATAGTTCCAAAAGACTTCTCTTGGGCAAAGCTAACCTTTTGTATCATCCATATATCACCCTAGGCCCACTCATTAGCTGGTGTCTCTAAATTAAAAACAGGACAATTGGCACTGATCATACTGTCTTTGAGGACTACCGCGCTGGCCTTGCACATGGTACAATGAAGACAGGCAGTTATTTCAGCTGCACTGGGCACCTGGCTGCTTCCAACACCAGCTAGGTGTTGCTTCAGGGTAGCTCTGCCCATGCACATACAATTTCAGACTGTCTGTTCTGTTTCCAGAGTGTACCATCGCTCATTTGTATCTGCCCATTATTAGAAGCGGGATAACTCTGACCAAGCACGTGACTTGCACAGCTTTTGGAGATCTCATCCTTTAGGGGCTCTGCATCAACAAGCAACCAGTTGGCTCAGTCATCTTCTCTTAGTAAGAAAGCTAGAGGGGTCACCTTTAAAGTGCAGGTGCTTATCCTCAGAAAGTAATCACCAGTAAACATTTTCTACAGTCAGCTTCAAAGTAGAGTATCCACACTTGAGAGGAAAGCAGAGGACACAGCATGTGTGCACACGAGCATCCCAACTAGGGAAAGAGCCCTCAGTGGAGCAACTGAGGACAGCTAGTGGAGGCAAAGACCACTGAGCCATGCACATGGCCAGGGATGCACAGCCAGGGACAGGTGCAAGTTCACAGGGACATCTGAAACGGGTGGCTGGCAGGCGCCCAAGGGAAGTAGTATGCTAGCTCTCCGACCTTAACCCAGCTAATCCATTTTTCAAAGCTACCATGATTTTATCACTACATATAGTGTATCACACATGGCTTCACATGTCACCATAGATATTTATCGCTCATACTGACTTTAAAACATTTCCTTTTCCTGCCACAGCTATTTACCAGTTAACATCTACCATTTTACTTAATGGATGTCACATACAGTACAGAAGAGGTCATTCTAAGTTGCCTGGAATTTGCTCTAGCTTTCTCATTTATTTACATAAATATTTGTGTGTGCACCTGCGCACATGCATTAGTGCAAGAATATCTAGATGCCTGGTTCTGTAAGTACACAATCACCTACCAAGCAATTGTATTAGCTGCTTTTTCCTCCTTATACAAAGCTGAAGGACTTTGTCTTTCAGACAAACATATTGCTGAAATCCGGGGTACTACAAATTTGTCAAACAAGCCTTTAACAAGTATTTCTAAATCAACATAAATCTACTGCCATTTATCACAATGCTGTTTGTGCCCAATATCAGTCCTTACTAGAGATATCCATGTGTATCACTAGCACTGGAGAAGAGAGTATAAACTGAAGTAAAAACTGATGTACAGCTCTGCTTTAGCTCTAATGAGCTCTGGTGAAGGCTGGTATGAAGTCAACCAAATTATAAAAATACACACCAGTCAATAATCTGTCCCACATGGTATATTAAAGTGATTTATTTCAAAGCAGTCATTTTTAAGGGAGGGTAATCAAATTCATAATATCCTAGAGTACTAAAGGTATTTTCCGACTTTGACAACAGCCATCCTGGGTATTGGGAACAGAATTCAACAACAACTTAGAAGTGCTACTTGCCCAGCTATGAGGATGGATTTTTTTTAAGTTGATTTTTTAATTTTTGCATTTAAACTTACTTCGAATCCATTTTTGTCACTTTCTTGGTGAAAAATTCATCCACACCTTCATCCACTCTCCCCATGAGGCCATTCTGTTCCCCTTCTTGAGACACTCCAGCAGACACCTGACAGAAGAAAAACTCTCTCTCATATATCATAATCTAAGCATACTTGCTTAAATGATAATAATTAGGAGTTAACAGATTATTCAAGTTGTGCAAGCCAAGCAAAATTCAGTGCAGACAATGGAATCACTGCTGGAATTCCCCCTTTACTCAGGCCAGTTATGAGGTGCTGTATCTCAAACAATAGGTAACCTAAGATGCCACTGACAAAGCGTATGCTGCAATGCATGAGGCCAGCAATCACATGCCATAGGCTTGTGAGAGCAGAGCACTTAGAAGAGAGAAAAGAAGTTAAGAAAACAGGTAAGTCCTGATAGGTGCGTTTAGAGTGGACACCTAGAGTGGACAAAAATTCCAAAAGGAATTTTTGACAGCTCTTGTTTCCCTGTTCAGAGAGAAACATTTATTCTGGATTTTGGATTTAGAAACCAAGCTCCAGCAGGCTACAGCACCCTTTATAATTCATTCCAAAACCACAGAGCCCAAATATAGAAGAAGGTGTTTAACTTGAGGAAGCAAACATAGATTTTCACCAAGCGTCCAAAAACTAAAAACTTGCTCCCTTTCTTTGGTTTCAGTGTCTACATTTTGAATGTGGGTGACTAGAGGCATCTAAAATAGGCTGAGTTAGTAATACCTGCCAACCACAAAAGCATTGTAAAGATTAGCTGGTGACTCAACAGCCTCCTGAAGATGAAACACATGTTCCGGTATGCGACTGTGATATGCAAAAGCTCTATTACCAGTAGAGAGATTTCCTTCAACTTAAATGCTGTATAAAAGTCTTTTAGGTGACTACAGAGGACTCCACAAGACCCAGCCCAGTTGTATTCTTGGCAGTACTAATGACCAGGAATCAGTTTGCCACAAAATAGTAGGGTTCATAATTTGAAACAATTTCAGTTAAGAAATGATCTAGCTGTTACCATAATTCAGAATAACCCTAGCTTCTCTTTTCAGCTGGAATATAGACTCTGTTCTAAAAAGGAGAATAAATACTCTTAAAAGTCACTGTCAATATTAGACCTAGCCTCATTAAGCCAGACACATGAACTAATGTTTTGATGCATCTGTGAAACTTTCTAGCTGCCTGAACTTTGTTAAAAGTCTACTATTTACTTTATTATCACAGTTAATAATTAATACTGTTATTGATACCTGTTGTAACAACGTAATAATAGTCTGAAAAGTCAGTTTACCTGGTAAAAACCGCACTGCTGCCAGTCAAACTGCACGTTTTCTATGAAAAACAATTTTATTCTAAGAAGCCCAAACTTCTCAGATTTTCATTTTTTCTTCTCCCCTCCAAAGAATTTATTTAGCTAGAACTTCTGAAACTATGCAACAATTCATGAATGGACATCTGTTGGTCAACAGCAGTGCTCATGGTCTCAGTGTAAATAGTCACCTTCTCAGTCAAAAAATGGTCGATGATGACATCAACAGAACTGAGAATCCATTTTATATTGACAGCAGAACTCTCCATAGATAAGAACAAACATTTAAGTATCAAAGCCAAGTGTATTTCCTAAAGGGGAAGTAATGCAGGAATCCACCAGTCTAGTGCAGATGAGAAAAATCTACCTCAAATAAGAAAACTCTTTCCATCTGAAAAAGTAACAAGATCCTGAAAATTTACTAAACACAAACACAAATTCAGAGGGACTAATAAAGTCATCAAGGCACAGGATGTTCCTATAATGTTCCTATTCTAATGCCTATTAGTGTTCAATGTTAATGCCTGAGTATGGCTTTTTTTGTGTTTTACTCTCCTAGTGCTAAGAGTAAATAATAATACTAATAAAAATTCTTTATTGATGAGCACTCCCAGGGTATTGCATTACCATAGGAAATAACACTTGTCCTTTATAAGAAGGAAGCTTTTTGTATCTGTTGAGCAAGGTATTTTATGTTCCCACTCCACGTCAAGTAACAGAGCACTTGCCTTCCCCCCTCCCAGCACCCTCCAACTTCCCCAGCCCTATGTAGGTGGCACAGGATGCACTGAGTAAGTTCAGACGAGAGGCAAGTTTAGTAATCGGGAAAACACAAAGGTTCTGCAGGACAGCAAATTGGAAAAGTGAACACAGATGTGTTTCACTACAGTGTGAAGACCAGGTGATTCTTCTGATACCTCTACATTTCTCTGTTAGTGCAAGGGAATGAAAAGTTGGCTTGAATATCCCATTTGCTTGAAGCTTCCTTAACATCTAAGTGATGCAAAAAGCACTCTACTACCTCATGTATCTTCTCCAGCATCAGGAAAATCAAGGGTTCTCTCCTCTGACAATCCTAAGGCAGTAGAAAAGGCCATAGGAATTCATTTTTGGACAGCAGGATTCAGAGCAGCAATAGCTGCCCCTTGATAAGGGATATTTATCATATCAGCTCTGTTCTGTTAATAAGAGACATCCCTGTACCTCCTCTGGATTTGTCCTTACATACCCTACAGATATACCTCCACAGAAATAAGCCTTTATTGATGTGGAATACCAAGGAAATGGAACCATGGAAACCCCACACTTGGGTTCACACCAGTGCTTTTTGTGGACAGACAGTGCTCTGTTTTGCTTTTCTAAGGCAGGCTCTGGCATGAAAAGAAGATCTGTGACCATGCAGATTTGCTGTCCCAAACTCCATTTTCGGTTAAGGAGTTGTGGGAAGCTGGATGTCACAAAGTAGCTCCTCTGAGAGCTGGTAGAAACAGGAATTCATGCCAAGTTACCAAGTCTTAAGGCAGGCAGAAAAAAGGATTAAAGCGTTATAAACCCTTGCAATGTAATTGAGAAATCTCATGATATTTTATGCGTTTTCTCTGACAGCTCCACGTACCACCAGAAACTGCCTCCATTAAAAAACAGAAGCAACTAAACAAAGGATAAAACATATCATGGGTTTAGGCTATGTCAAACAAGACAAAAAGCTTGTAATGGGGGTTGCACACTGAAAGACATGAATACCAGCAGAAAAATTAAGAAGTTGCTTTTAGCTTTTAACACTTTAACATTCATCCTCATTACTCTGCAAGAAATGATTCACGGCAAAAAGCATCCAACAGACGACATCACCAACAATATTTTAATATAGACTCACTGCTGCTTGGCTGGGCTGCTGCTTCTTATTCCTTTTGGGCCTTAATTTTGTAAAGTGTTCTAGTTTTCTCCCTTCTTCTGATGGCAGCTCTGAAATGAATCCAGAAGTTCGCTTGTCTGGCCTGCTGGAAGGAAATGGTGGGTCTTCTATATGGATAGGTACTTCTTCCAGTGCTTTATCTAGATCAAATTCCATTTCTAAGAGAAATCAAAACTTTCTAATTAGACTTAATAATGCTATTTAAAACAAAAGGCAATGCCATTCCTCTCTTTTGTTGTAAATTATTATAAACACATTCAGAGAATGTGCTCAGCCACAATATGTTTGTGAACAGAACATAGTGAACAAATATTTACTACCAAAACACACAAAGATTCACAAAACAAAGCCAAGCAATTTGGGCCTCAAATGCAATCCAGAGGGAGCGAAAGTCTTTTGAATAAAGAACTTCCCCAAAAAATCCAAACGTAGCAAAGAGGTTTTAATGAATTTATCTCACTTACCAAAAGCTCTAGACACAGGCCGAAGCATTCTGCTGTGGATGCTTTTCCTTTTTGATTTAGGAGTCATCTATCAAGATAAAATAAAAATAAAGTACTTCAGTGGACAGAAGAAATGACAAAGAACACTTTTCCCTTCTGCCCAACAAATCAGTTTGCCAAGCCCGTGCACTGTTTTAAGATCTGTTTGGGTTTAATGACAGGAAGGAATGGGTTTTTTTCCTCCCCTTTTCAAACCTGCAGAACTTTTTCTAAACTGACATTTCACTGAACCAACTTTAAAACTGAACCAGGGAGCTTTTCTTCTCCCCATTGAAACCTTAAGCTGTAAACAGGGCTATCATTTGAATTTTACAAGCATTTACTCATTGATTCCCAACTGTAAAACAAGGCTAATATTAAAACCTCACCTTTACAATGGGGATCATGAGGCACGGAAAATTTAAATAATTATTGTGCCCAATATTGCAGAGTTAATGATAATACCCATGATAGTTTCCCCTTGCTCTGGCTGTTATTTTCAATACAAAATATACTTCCTCAGTTCATTCATTAGTAATATACTACTGGGTATGACTAAAATTCAGGCAACTAAGCCTCTGGATGCCACCACACAGCTCACCAAGCCTCACCAGGAAAATGTAGTCTCGGAACGCACACATTTTCTCCAAAAAGCAAAACTACCCTGCCAGTGTTATCAGTATCTCCAGCAATCACATGATTCGCCTGGGCTTTAGACATGCTGAGAAAAGGTGGAAAGTTACCTTGGCACACATTCAATGTATTTACTGAAAAAGTTATGTGCTACTATTCTCTTCATCTTCACATTCCCAGAAAAGGGAGTATGTTGCCTTAAGGACACAAATACCAGACTTAACAGCTTGTTTTGGTATTTTTGGAAAAAAGCTGCCCTTACTTTCTTGCTTGAAAGTTTGCGTGGCAGGACAGACTTTTTTTGCTACAGAAAATGCATGTGTCAACAACTCTGAACTTCTTAACACAGTTTAGCATGGTAAGACTTTTAAACAAAAGGCTAAGCTGCATGTTTTCTAAAGAGTTAATTTAAAATTACTCAGCTCCTGCAAAGATGGGCTTCCTTGTGGTATTCAGAGTCATATCTGCTTGTTTTAGTGACATCCATGTACTTCCATTTGCTTTCTAGTGCTACCAGCACCATAATGGCTTTAAATGCAGAGTGCGAGTCAGCAAGCTGGATTTTCTTATGGCTCATGACTCATTAACACAATTGTTAATCAAGTCTATTATCATCATGTTATATGATCCAGAAAAGACAGAGTTTGGCCTTGAAGCTTCAGACATACCATGTCTTCTTTGTTTAAGTTTTTACCAGTTTTTATTTATGGAAAGTTCAATGCACACACTTATATGTAGTAAATTTACATCCCCATCTGAAGTAGTTAGGAGGATTATTATGTCACTATACAGATGCTCGGAGTTAGGACACATTTTCATAACAGGAAAAGTGTTACCTGTCTTCTCAAGATCAAGAAAGGGCTGCTAGACTACACAGCAGTCAGTGATAGCACTGTCTGGGCAAGAGAGCTCTGTTTTTTCCCAGTGATGCTCATGGCAATAAAAAAAGATACCTTCAGCTGGTGCAGGTTCCACATTTGACAAGCATCAGTAAATGACAGAACAGCTACATTCATCCAAACCTGAAACAGCTGAAGGCATTTGAGTCTCATAATGAAAAGTTGAAGCAGCTGAGCATTTGAGCTGGGACAGCAATTAGAGTCACAATCAGTAGTCCCTTGGTTGTATTTCCAGTTGAAGCCGATTTCCCATGTTAATGTATAATTTGCATGTATTTTATCTTGGCTTGCTGCTCTTTCCGGTGGTGTGACTGGAAATTACATCTAGTAGGCTGATGGAGCAGTTCACACACTGAAGAAGATCAGAAAGGAAGACAGGAAAGAAGGTTGGCGGGAAACTTCTGATAGCCCTTCAGCTTCACAGCCAGAGCCAGCGTTCAGATTGCTCTCGCAATGGACACAGGCAAGCTGAGAGAGCTGCCCAGGCCTAGAGCACCAATGCAAAACAGCACAGGGCAAGTCCTGGGATTCTTGTGCAGTAACAAACATTTCAAGATGTCCCTGACTGCCAGGAACAGGATGATTTGATCTTCCTTGCTGGATTAAAAAATGCCCCCGATCACCCTGCAGAGCTTGTGCTGAAGACCATAAGTCAATCTCGGAATCACTGCTATGACTTCTGGTCATCTTGGCATGATCCCTCAGCAGCTTGGTTGCTGGGGATAAAGGCAAAGGGGCAGAGATTCCTCTCTTTCACTTGAACAGCACGAGTAACAGCTATACATAAACTTCTATTCAAAAACCTTCTGTTTTCTAGCCAGTTTAGGAAGCACACAGATGAAAGGCTTCTTGCCAAGTGAGCTTTCTAGATCATAGAAGATGAGCAAAATGGGTCAAAGCATTAATTCAAATAGGCCAGTGTGCTCCTTTCACAAAATATTACAGACTTAATCTCAGCTTAATATCTCAATCACTGTGCCATATTCTACAGCAGCACAGAACATTGCATTACCAGAGGAGATACGTGAACTCCTGGGGAAAGATCTCTCTCCTCCCCAGCCTGAGGCCCATTTTCCATAGTTAGTGGAAGCAGTTCAGGTTTGCCAGATGCACATCATCTGCCTTCACACCACCTCTGGCCACACAAACACACCTCAGCCCTCCTGTTTTGAATCTCAATCATGGCCTTTACAGGAGAATAGCTGTTAGTGTCAATCTCCCCCTTCTTGATTTCATGTAATCTACCACATCTTCCAGGGACTTTCCATTCTAGCAGACCATCTCCAGAACTTTTTCCTTGTTTGTCCTATTTCTTCCTGAGCACACTGTGGGTTGCGTGGCAGAACAGACAAAAAGATTAACTGCATACCTATTCCTTGCGAGACCCTCTTGGAAGTCTGTACGAACTCGCACCAGTGTCTTCTCTGAAGATGGCTCTGTGAAAGTACCCCTGAGCAGTACATGGGAGCCAGCAAATCTCCACCACATTCCCCAGTAAATGCCTCTTTATAGTTAATGTGTCCAAGTTACCTTTAAACCCCCAGGTTCTCTTCCTATGTTCTTAAATTATCTTAAACTTTTTTAGATTCCTGTCTTCTGACTCCCTTCCTCAGAAAACTATCTGAGCTCTCTTAACTTATATTATCAAAAGTGGAAGAACACTAGTATCTTGGAAATTAAAAACAACAATCCAAATCACATTTTAAACACTTAAAGTTTTGCTTTGAGTGTAAGAAAACAATGTGCCCTTCACAGCAGTCTTATACAGTCTACATTCCTTGATTATACCAATAATAACTGAAATAACTCTCAGTGCTCAGGAGTACGCTCATTTCCATGTCTCCCTCCTCCAAAATCATTCCTATTTAATCCTATTAGATATATGGATGCTCCATGATCCTCCCGTCATTTCTGTTTTGAAAGATTTAAAACAAACTGACAAACAACTTCCCCCTCCCTCTTGAAACTCAGCTCCTCAACTCGTCTCCCCTCAACCCTCCTTCCTCTAAGACTATGTATGGCTTTTCTGCTTCATAAACATATTAAAGGTAACAGTGCAAAAAGGTAAGTGAGAGCAGCATTCAAAAATTCAAAGTGATTCACCCAGGCAAAGAAAACCCACCTGACCATATTGAGATAACCTGTGACATCTCTTTCACCTAAAACTTGCCATGGCAAGAAAATCCTAGCTTATGGTTATTTATAGGTTATTGTTTCATTAAGCTGGATGAGGCTTGAATATAAAACCAAATCAACAGATTTTCTCTCTGAGCAGTAACATCTGTGCTTATCTCTCTGACATCAGCACTCTGCTTTGGTTGGTCTTAAAGCTGAACCTTCTTGCAAAACCCAATCTTGTCCCTCAACTGCTGCCTATTTCATTCAGCAACTGCAGATGGATGACATTACAGTCTCCCAGGAGACTAACAAGGCAGTACAGAAGCAAATGGAGCATAAAAACATAAACAAGTAGGCCAGAATCAGCAGAGCTAAAAAAATACTTACACTTGTACAGCAGAGAGTCTCCATGCAGCAAAAAAGAAAGAAAAAAGAATATGAATGGGGGAAGACAAAGCAATAGCAGTTCTTAGGAAAGGAGGCAAAACCAGAAGTCACCAAAATAAAGAAAACTAAAGCCAAAATACCTAAAAAGTCTTAGTAGGAAAGGTGACATGCAAGAATGGGGTAAAAATCCCTTGCATTTGGAGGTGCTATACAGTTTGCGTCTCCAGAAGATAATCGGAGGAGAATGTGATCTCTCTTTATCTATACTGAGACAAATTCAGATTTTCAGATGTTCTTTTCTGATATATGGCGCTTGCCACTGGTGCCAACACCTGCCCTCTCACTGTACTGTGACTTTTCATTTCACTGGCACCAGTGGTGAGAGAAAACTGCAACTCTGATATTTCCAACTCTGAAGGAGGTTTTTAAGTTAAAAAAATCTGTAGTTTGTTGTGGAAAGCAGGGGAGCCTGGAGAACAAAACAAAGCTTCTCTTGAAGAACTGAAAAGGGATGCGAGTCAGTTCTCCTAAGGTTTAAATCTATTAATAAAGAGATCCAAAGCAATAGTATTTCTCCTTTCCATAAGAAGGTTTAGAGACACAGGTCTTTCAAGCCCTTTTGGCACATTAGAACCGTGCTATTCCATTAATAAAGCAAGACCTTTTC
Organism: Apteryx rowi; assembly: GCF_003343035.1. Taxonomy (NCBI): domain Eukaryota; kingdom Metazoa; phylum Chordata; class Aves; order Apterygiformes; family Apterygidae; genus Apteryx; species Apteryx rowi. The sequence continues at coordinate 2,798,961 of NW_020450761.1, forward strand.
TTTCCCCTTCAAAAATTAATAAAAGAAGGCACCGTCATCCTATGAAAAGAAGCAATTCCATATTCTATCTCTTGGGTGGCAGACTACTCACCAAACATATTCCTCCTCAATTTAGAATAAGAAAAGAAGTGGAGTATTTGAAACATGGCTGTGTCTTCAAGTTGCGGGGGAACCGCTGTTGTAACAACACTGCAGATATTGGCACAGTGTTTGTGGTAGAAGTGAATACAGTTTAGGTCTGATTTAAACTCCTTCGCAAGGAAATGCTGCTTTTTAAATGGATATTGTACTGACCTTCAATTATCAGCGCTGAAAACAATCTCCTTCACAACATGAAGTTCATCATTTAATTGTTGAGGGGATATTAAGGTCAGTTATTCACAGCTTTGATGTTTGCAACAATAATAATCCACTTATCACAGTTCATACTTTTGAACTTAACTGCAGCTAAAAGTCTTGAAGACAGGAGGCACTTGAATGACAAGAACAGCATTTCTTTTATACAGCTCCAGTATCTCCCCACTTGCCTTAGGGTTCTTATTTTCTTTCACTGTCAGTAACTTTGGCTTTATGCAGGAGTTCTTGGCTAATAGTGACTCAGGCAAACCTCCCCATTACTCCTATTTTGTATGCTATCCACACCACCACCCCCAGGCACCCCATTTCCCTGACAGAATCCACGTTCTCTTTTCTTCTCTTGCCCACCAACTATACTACCATTCACTAGGACTATTCTGAGACTGCATAGGGAGATTACAGAATCCATTGAGAAACATCTATAAAACTAAAACCATCTTAAATATAAACCTCCAGCACTTCACAATCAATCTGTGAAGTTTCTCTTTCAGACAGTGTTACTGGGAGTACTCCAGAGTGTCCTCTGTAGTTAATACATAGGCAGCAAAGTTATTTACATTATACAAGCAGCTGGAGCTGAGATCAGGACCAAAGTGCAAAGCACTACATATAGCAAAAAACAATCCGAGGTTTCAGGGAGTTTACAGTCTAAGGTCTTGGTACAGCAAGGGCTTATACAAGTTCCTACCTTGCACAAGCCAGTGATCCCACTTAAGTGAGTGAGACTACTGCTGCTTAAAACTGCTTAGAAGTTAAAAGATGTTAAACAGCTTGGTGGGAGTATGAAGGGAGAAGAGGAAGAGGGAGGAACACAGTAAGGAAAGGTGAGAAGCACTGTTATGCAGCAGATGGGGAATCAAAGCAAAGGCTAAGTGACTTGCCTGAAGTCACCTAGGAATCTGACTACACTGCAGGGAACCTAATCTCATTCTACAGTCTCCTGAAGTACCACAGTCCACCAGGCCATCCAGCCCTTCCCTTAGCTCTCAGCATAAATATCAAATCAAGCAATCCAGAGTATATGGAGCAATGCTGAAGATGGAACACCAACTCACAACCAAAAATCCCAACATAATTCAACCCAGACGAGACCAGAAATAGGACCAGGTAATAATAATGTGCTATCTTGGAATGCACTGGCAGAAAAAAATATTTTTCAAAGACATTTAAACCAGCACTAAATTAATTCAGATATATGGATTTCACAAAGACTATCTTTGTAACCGGTATAAGAAAACAAAGCATTACCAAAAGTCTTGCTGTTTTCACTACCCTTATAATCTATCCTTAGATTGCCATTATCAGTGGAAAGTTAAATGGAATGATAAAATACATAACAGCTACGTATTTTACAGAAGACACAACAGCAAAACTACAAATGCCCTGTTTAGAAACCAAGGTCAACCTGCGACAGGCTGCTGTTTGTTGACATAGCTTCTCCTGAATGCAATGCTATGGCACTTTTATATCAGCAGAGGATCTAACTCCAACCTTTTATTTCACACTTCCGTCATCTATATGGAAGTACAATATGTATATATTATAGATAAATATGGTATATAAATAACCCAAATATGAGTGTAAGGAATATATCTGTTTATTCCCTTCCCCAAGAGTTGAATTTGTAAAGAAAAAGCTGCAGTTCATAATCAATTTAATTAGTCCCATCTAAACCAATCTGACCTTTAGAATTACTTTATACAGCAACATTTTCAAGAAGAGGAGCAGTAGCTCAGTAAGATAAGCTTAATAGATCTGCCCTTGAGCATTCATTCCACTTTGCTAGCTGAGAAACCTTCGCTTTTCTACTTGCTGAGATGTGGTTGATGAATTCGGTGACATTTCACCAAGAACTTCTGTGTATTCTTTTAATTAATAATTCTGTGCCTGCAACTTTCAAGTCATGTAAAATTCCTGCTAATAAACAGCACACATAGAAATATCTAAAGCTTTTATTTTTAAAAATAAAAAAAGCTGCATGAATTAAACAGAACAGTTGCTAAACTACTAAATATAAACTGAATATTTTATTTCATGTCCTGAATGCCTATCCTGCAAGGAACTCTGCTTACAACTGATCTCACCTACAAGAGAAAAAACAATTCTCAGTGTCATCAATTCTGTTTTCTAGTTGCTCAGAAAGAGCCTGAGAGCATCTTCTATTGCAGTTGTTCATTAAAACAAAGAAAGAGGATGGTTTCAACTAATTTATTGTACTTAAAAATTAAGCATAGAGCTGGGAGCTGCTGCAGGTCAGATGGCACACATTATCTCTTTAAGCCATCACAATCTGCGTGCTTGTGATTGCTCATTGCACTCAGCTGGCAAATGCTGATGTAAAATTTATTTGGTTCATGACCTAAAACTTCCATATAGTAAGAAGAAAAAGCTCTTAAACTCGCCAAATATGGAGAGGCAGGTAGTTGTTTCAGACATGCTCAGGTGATTCTTTAAAGACAGCCACCAACATTATGTATTAGGTGCCCCAGGCTATAACACGATTAAAACAGGTTTGATGCAAGGTACTTCTGAATTGGAACTGTTGCACCTGGCTGCCTTACAGCCTTTCAGGTCTGAGAACCAACATGATTTCTGCACCCCTCCTGCCTTTCTACGTGCTTAAGTCAACAGCTACCAAAAGGATAAACAGTCACTCAGGCAAAACACATCAGTYGTCTTCTCACCATCACTAGATCCTTTTGGGGCAGACTGTGCATCAGTTTTGCTTGCACTGCAGCAGTGACATTTCAGAGGAGAAACACTAAAGGGAGGCTCATTGCAAATGAATCAGACGCAGATTGCCCAGGACAGGGAAGTGGACCAGGAGCCTCTCTGCTCAGAATTTTGATGGGGATTTTTACCCTTGAAAACTCAGGCCCTACTTGAGCTGCTGCTCTTTGCTCACTGGATTTTCTCTCAGTTATCTTCCCACTGAACAGAGTCAATCTTTAAACCCCTCAGCCACTTTTGAGATATATTTTTTAAATTTAAACATTAAAAAAATCCCTTCTGAATTTTAAGTCTTGTTTTAGGAACTACTATATCAAGATTTCTCCCTATTAAAAAAAGGGAACTAGCAAATGTTCCAAGTTCCTGTATGGAAAACAGAAATATTTGAGTAGATCAGACACTTGATTTTGGAACTCTTTACCAGCTTTGATATCCACTTAATACAAGACAGAGAGAAAACAAAATGAGTAGCTGCCTTGCATTAAAGAATAGTTGTTATTTAAATATTTTATACTGATGGTTAAGATTCCAACCACACACTTCCACACATCCAATATTCCAACAACACACTTAAATGCATAAATAATTTAAATATGTGAACACAGTTCAATTTGCTGCACAGGTGTCTGTGTCTACTATTTCACTAGCTCTCATCCTGCAACATGGGAAATAATCAGAGCTCTGGGCATGATTTCACAGGGTCAATAATCAAGATAACATGACCAGATTAGAAGCAAGTACAGGCCTAGGAACCATTCAAGTCTCCCTTGTACTTTATTCTGAATTAAACGGGGTCTCTGCTACTCAGCATATAGCAATGCACAGCATCCCCTGCTTAAGAGTGTCTTCTCTAAAACAGACGGATAGATAGGGTCAACCATAATTAGCCAGGATAGGATGGCCAAACTCTAAGGCTGCTCTCTATAGTGCTACTACGTATGTGTGATGCATGATTTTAATGATGCAGAAAGGTCAGACAGTCATGGGGCAATACATGAGCCCCAGAGAGACAGAAACACCATGAAGAAGGGAAAGATTTCCACCCTCCAGAACAGAACTCCTCACGTGTAAGTGAAGAATTAAAAGCTGGCTAGCAGCAAAACCCCCGATTCTGCAATCACTCATAACATAGCGGCACAAGCTTCTCCTGGAATATCTAAATACTACGGTATTGGAAATGACCCACAGCTAAAATTTACAAGATAAGAAGATGTTCTGATCAGCTTTGAATGAAACTACCCTGACTTTTCAAACACTTTGTCTTTCCATTCTATTCATACTTTTTAGTTTTCTTTAACATTTACTTACGTGAATTTTTTTTCCTCCAGCTTACGTGCTTTTGGTTTCAGATCAGTATTCCAATCCTGTTTCTCCTGACCTCACAAATTCATAGTAATTTGTGCACATGAATTAAGATCTTACTGCAGAGATATACACACCATTTTGGAATGAGGCTTTAGCTGACCTGAATAACAGCAGAAAAAAGTTTCCTCTAGTCTGTGAGAGAGATGTTTTGAGACAAAATGTGATTTATGAATTTCTGAATACGATTATGTGATACAGTTGTCTGTGATAGCAGGGATGAGATTTGATGACTCAGAAACTTTCTAGCATTTTGGCACTACACTCTTTTTTTTTCTTTTCTTTTTTAAGTTCTGGTTCCAGTAATCTAAACCTCCCTTCCCATGACAAAATATAGCCAAGTTGTTTAATAGCACTCTATAATTGCCTGTCCCAATGCAGACTTTTCTCCCTCTTCCTGTGGAATACTATTCTTTACCCATGCAATATGAAATAATGATTTTTCACAGCAGAACCTCACAAGCTTCCTGTTCTTCTAGCTGGAGAGAGAATCATAAAGTACTCTGAATAAGACAGAATTCTGCAAGTGCTGTTTTAAGTAGGCTTTCCAGATTTCAGCGTCAACAAGACTGTCCCATACAGCACAGATATGTAACCTGGGCCAAGTTGTTTAATTGAGACACTAGAGGAACTAAAAAGCAGTAGAAAGGACCATGCAGCCTATACAGAAAACTCCTTAACCACTTGAAAAGGTCAGTCTGCCAGATATTAATTGAGTCAAGAGGTGTTAAGGCTGCAGACAGATGTGCGCTACATGAGCAGCACTATTAGAGGTTATCCTCCTCACGCTGTTTGCTATCATCCCTCTGCCAAAGGTTACCAAGTCTAGACTCTGCCAGAAATCTCCTCCAAAGCAGCACTTGCTAACCTGCCTTGGGAAATAACGTGGAGATTATTTTAAACACAGGCCGTGGAAAAAGGAATTCCGGATCTATTTGTGCTGAATAAAGATGGTGCTGACCCCACAGCTCTGCTGATGGAAGGGATCGTGCAAGGCCTCCCCCCAACCCAGTCTGGGCAAAGAGGCTTCATTACTTTGTCCTCACTCCCTGTTAATGTTACCTGAGATAGGTAGGTGAGTACTTGGATGGTACCTTCCCGCCAGCAGTACAGGCAAGTGCTGTCTGGCAGGGGAAGCAAATCCAGCTAGGGATAGAAACCTCTCTCACTAAATCAGTTAAATTGGATGAGTGTCCGTTAGTGGGCTAAAGCCTGCAACAGATAGTTGGTTTAGTTTGCTGAGACCAATGGATAGGTGGCCTAGATGCTTCTGCCTATAAGGCATGCACATGTCGGCTGGCAGAACGGCAGATGGTGGGAGTGAGCAGCTGGGGTAGCACTATCTGCAGACTCTACAGCTAAATGTAGAAGACCTTTCTGTCAGCCACAGACTAACTTCTTAGCAGTAAACACCACCTTAAAACCACCACAGGGAAGTTAAACTCCCAAGACCAGTGTTTCAGTGAGTGATTTGTTACTGAATTCTTCTTTCAGTGTGACTTTTTCATGATACTTGAAGTAAAATGATGGAAAGTCAGGATCAATAAGACAGCTACTGCCACAAAAGACCTAACTACATATCCTCCCCCCACACACTGCCTATACAAATCTGGGCCTATTAATGAAAAATAAAGCATCAGTATTATGAGAAGACAAGCTCATGATACAGAAGTGCCACAATGCAAAAAGAATACCCAACAGCTGCGCTTCATGACTCTCATTTTAACTTAAGGAAAAACAGTCTCCAATTCTATCATTTTATTTATAACCAAGTGCATAGTGCCGTTACTAGAAGCAGTTTATTGCATTCTTCATTTGTTTCACTTTGCGCCAATAATGCATCCTAAATTATGAGAAACAGCTCTGGACTCTGACTCAGAAATCTGAGTTGGTTTAAGAAAAACACACTATATATCAGTTATCCATCACCTCTTTCCACTCAAAGAGACCAAGAAGACGACACTGAAAGCCTGGTTTCTTTTCAAGTGTTTCAGCTGGTAATATAAAACCCCTCATGACCTTGAAAATACTGTAGGCTATACATGTAACAGGCATTGAATAACCACTGTTAAGGACCTTGAAAGTATAGAGGACACTGTAAAATTATGTACAAAGAGATCCAGGAAAAGATAATGCTCCTGTAACAAATATGCACAATTAACATTAATATAATCGTAATTCTAATGGTTATGTTGACATACAACCACACAACCTATAAATGAACAAGATATTCACAAGACTGTGCAAAACTACTGGTTTGATACCAGTCCTTTTGTCTCTTATTTTCTCAGATGTGGCACTGTACACCTAGGGAAGGGCTTACAGACCAAGATGCTTAGACTGTGCAGTGGGATTCCCACTGATGTTTTCATACGCTGTCCTAATGCTGCGGGAATCAGAAATATTATTAGTCTCCTATCAAAGTGGATTTGTTGACAGACTTGTGATGGAGCCTTTTCAGAAGCCAAGATGACTCTCATATACCATTATATCAATTTCTAGCTTCCCATAGAGCACTGTATTTCTGATACATTCACTCCTCCTAATGTACATAAGGAAGAAACTGAAGCATCACAATCAATTTAATCTGTCATTAATCCAGGCTGCCGGCTTTGCAATTACCATCAACTGCTTGTTCCTGCTCTCAGAATTTGTTTTGTGAGCTCAACTGGAGGACTAGTCAGTCAGTAAACTAACCTGGAAAGAAACTCTCTATAAAAAACTTAGTTTGCAGCTGGATCAATTCCTGCACACAATTTGTAGCGTGGTTGCATGAATGCCAGTCCAAACACGAGGGTGTGGACAGGAAAGAGGAGATGAGTATAGGGGAAAGTGTAAGTGCTCTTTTCAGCACGAGGAATAATTTATGCTGCATTAAGCTGGTCACAGCTTTATATCTAATTCAGGAGAACATAAGGAATCGAACAGGAACAGGGGCTCTATTGCAGCAGGCTTTGCACAGATGCCCTTCATCCAAAAAGCTGAGTGTCTACACCTGAGATAATTCTGCTGCAGGTGAACAGAGAGCAACAAGAATGAGATGTGGTAGTAGGTCGAGGCGCATTGGAGATTCTCTGTTTTTGTTTTTCTTCCTACAATATCAGAACACATGTACATGCATGTCTTTACCATGATTTTCTCCTTTCTGCAGTCAGCACAACTGAAGGATTTGTGCTGTTTTAAATCAAATTTGTTTCAGATTTTGGGGGGAATTTTTAGCTGGTGCTTTATGAGTTTTCTTAAAAAAAAAAAAATTATAGCATGCTGAGCAAATTTTCTCATTCTTCTCTGAAAACACTGATATCCACACATCTTGTCTTTCAGAACCTGCGGGTTCATAGGTCTGCATCTGAATACTGGACTAACATGCTAAATCTCAACAACAGCTTTTTAGTACATTCCAAGGAAAAAATATATGTCACCTCTCTATAGGTGTTCTGTTACTTCTCTAAATTATCTTTTCACTGGACAGGTGACATCTATTGTTCATTAAAGACAAAAATATTAATTTATTGCTTATGGAAATTTTTTTAACCTTTCCTCTATTACAGTCATAGAAGCACCTCAATGATTAAAATTAGAAACAGATGAGAAATGATGAAGTTTCAAATATTCGTCACAGCCATCTTCTATTAGCTGCAAGCATTTCTACAAACACCTAATTTACCATCCAAGCATTTCAGTCTTATACTGAAGGCTTTAAAGAAGATTTACAAGCAGACTTGTGTACTACAACCTGCAATTCCTTTACAATTTCTCAGACAATTTCCTATCATATCTCTTCATAATGCAAATAAACTGACTGCTGCTTTGCTCTAAAAACAGTACTTACCCTGGCTGTATGCTTCTTACTAATGACAGCAATACTAATACATTGCTGGAATGTATATTTTAAAGATGATGAATACACAGACTTCTAGTAAAGAAACTACTTCACTCAAAAAACTTTTCTTCAAATAATGGCTCATCTCTGTTGATCTCCTTTTAGTATTCCAGAAGCCAAACAAACATTCAAATACCTAAAAGAATGCTTTAAAATAAAACTGTTAAATATTATCTAAAAGAGATGTTCCATTACATTTTGGTGGAGAACTAAACATCATTTAAAATCTCTTACTTCTGCAGAGAACTAATGGCTATGAAAGAACAAAGCACAACTGGTAGCATTACACAAAATTAAATCAGTTAATACTACCTACACAATTACACATATCAAGATACATGATATTCTATCCCAGTAAAAAAGGGTGATTTATTTAAAGTTAGTTTTAAAATGCATGCATTAGTTTAAAATGCATTATTCTTGTCACACACAGAAAATCCAGAAAAACTGTATTGTTTTATGAAGCTAATTCATGATTTAGTCTAAGCTTTGAAAAGCAGGCTATGCTTTTTCCTTTAATCTGAGAACAGCAGGTAGTTTTTCGCATAAAGACTTCTTACTTACACATAACTTTTATGTAAAGACTTACTACAATCACCACAGCTCTAATTAAAGGAGGACAACTAAGACAGCTATAGATTAGGGAAGCATCAATTTATTGTAGTGCAGCTCAGGGAGATCTGAAACTCTCAGGTCAATAATGTTCCAGGTATTATGTCCTACCCTGCACCACTCAATCACTCCCAGTGTCTTCTGCACTCCTTTAATAGGCTGGCAAATTCGGGTACGGCTGACAAATCATTTGCATTGGGGCTCTCTGGTCACAGTTAAAGGCTGGATGAGAATCAAATCCTATTAGTTTCAGCTGCACAGTTACTGTACAGAATTTAATACGTCCTAATTCTCACAAGCAAAAATGGTAGAAAACATTTAGAAGTCTCTTTTTAGTGGTGCATTTTAAAGGCACATTCCTGATATTCCATTCTGTCTTATCGGTTTATCCATACGAAACTTAGAAGTGGATGGCAACTCTCCTTGCTGGGATGGCAATCCCCCCCCAGCCACAGCCACTCTGCCCCCGCTTTGTGGACAGGCTTTGCAACAGAGCAGGATGTGCTCGTTTGCTGTATCAGCATCACTTGAGGCTTCAGACTGGTATTCTGGCAGTCCAGGTTTTCCAAACAAACCTTCCTGTCTTCCAATTTCAGTCAGTATATAAGAGTAAATAACTCGCAAACATTTTATTCCAAATGCATCTATCTCACTCCTAATCATTCACCTAGCACCTTTCAATATATAGCACCTCTCAGTGCTATATATTCTCTCTGTAACCATAAGGTAAGACAAAAGTCAAAACTGAGTCTAGAAACAGATTTTCCCAAAATTGCTCAGATACAGCTTCAGTGGGGACCAGTGCAAATAACAAGCTACTGCATACATTGCCTCAGCCAGAAAACTGATGTGGGCTTGCTGAAGGAAACAAAAGCAAGAGAACAACAGGCTTGCTGAAGAGAATGGGCTTGCATGGTAAGTCCAATTTTGCAAACTCAGAAAAACCAGCTCCTCCAAAACTCCAGGCTCAGTGCCTCTCCTACAAGTCCCAAGTCTCTTCTTCTCAGATACCTTCACAAATTGTTTGAGCAAAGCGATAGACATTTATGGAAAAGAAATGGCTTAGAATAGGAGAGAGCTTTCCTGGCCTCCCAGGGTCATTATCAGCCTCAGTCCGTGTTCAATATTCTTTTGGTAGTAAGAGTGCAGTCTCACAAACGTGCAGAGCAGTGAGCTGCAACTCAAGGTTTTGGAGTTGAGGCTTACAGAATACAGAGCCAGGTACATCATCTGCTCCCACAGCTCTGGTCTGTTTAAGCATTACTCTTTGCAAGGCTTAGGGATCTCCAATGGCCAAACAAGGCAGTGTTCTGGAATAACGCCATTTTGGAAGTGGGAGCTAAACAGCTATTTCTCATGTAAGATTAAAAATAACCAAAGGAAATTAGGCTACAGTTCATAAAACCATATGCTTCTCTTTCTAGTGAAATCTTTCAGTAACATGTTTCTTGCACTGACCTACTTGCAAAGCATTCACTATTACCCTTTTTGAAAGGTTCCCCATTTCTGTGCAAACACCTGTATGACACTGAGAAGGCAAAAATCAGGAGAATACTTCCAAGACAGTATCCGAAATATGTACAATTTTCCCACAGCTAAAATACATCACTTGGAAAGTGTTATATTTTAAATTACTAACTCTACCCAGAAGAGATAAGAAATCCATCCTTAAGACGCTTTTAGTAGCAAAAAAAACCAATAAGAACACTAGCTCAGTCAAAATCTCTGTATTACTCAGCCACAGCAACCAATATCGCTGGCACCCACAATACAAAAAGCAGCTCTTTAAAAAAGGGTTACAGTCTTTAATAAATGGATTCTTTAGCACTGTGTAAGATCACTGCTTCTTTATGTTCTGTGTTTATTTGATGCTTCATTCTCTTCAGAAATTAGATATTGATGAGAACCTGGATCACACAGGTGTTTAAATCTCTGTGCGCGATACAGGTGAAAGAAGAGAATAAAGAGATATAAACACTCTTCAAAGTAAGCACAGTTAGCATCTAATGCATCTTTTAAAGAATGTAAGCATCATCACATTTCCATTATTTTAATATGAGCAAAATTAAAGATAACAGCACAGCGATATGATCCTTTCATATAACCATGGTGATAACTAGATGGAGGCAAGAGCTATTTTCAGTATTATTATTTTTAACACACTACAAGAATACATTTAGAGAGGGTAGGGAGGGGCAAAATGAGCACTTAGCTTATTTTTCTATAGATGAATCCAGCATGTGGAAATTCACTCACAGGTACAGGGTTAAGATGCTACATATTTTACTGTAACATCTCTCTCCCATAGGATTTAGGGATCAAAATGACTCCTGAATGTTGGCTGCAGAAAGCTTTTGAAACTTGATAGCACCAGTGATGAGCCAGATGATGCAGTCAACGACACAGGCCTCAGAGGTATCTGTGATGTTCAGATAAGTATTGCATCAAATCAAATCTTGGTAAGGTAGCAGATTTGGAGGGGAGAGAGAACTATTTTAAGCTGATGCTTCCAACAACAGCGTGCTTTCATTTTACAGCTAAGCCAGACTAACAGACGGCTGTCGCAGAAGGGAGTAATCCTGCTGCTCCTTCCCTTGAGCTGTACTTGTCCGACCACAGTGAGTCTATTCAGGGAAGCCAGTCAACAAAACCACATGCACAAAAAGATGTAATTAATTTTTTTTTGCCAGTTTAGCTTCCTGTGAAAGCATGCGGCCAAGAAAATGATAGGAGAGGAGAGAAGAATCCCTTGCAGCAGTGGTCACCTATTGGATTGACTAAGCTGTAATACAGAAGTCTCTATAGTAGAATTCCTCAACAGACTGAGCTGGATGGAGGGGAATTTGAGGTTGAAAACAGTTAACAATCTATTTATTTGGAAGTTTATGGATTTACATCTCAAGGAATCATGATATGGCATTGGGACATATTTATAATAAAAGCCACACATAAGATTTATAAGGCACTTCAGTGGTTTACGTTCAGCCCTCAGGATGAATTGCACACTCCTAACTCAATTACTTTTGAAAAGTTTGCCTTGTAGGATCACTTGCAGCCCAATCTCAAGATTTTAAGATTTCCTCCATACATCCCCAAAATAATTTTAAACACATCCAAAACTTCTGTTCACAGCCAGTAACATAACTTCCAGCCACAAACAATTTTTGTCACAGCTCAGACAAATTCTTGTCAAGTAGAAAGAAGACAAAGGCAGAAAACAGCATGTTGTCACCTGATAGGACATTGAGTGAGGTGATCCTTTCCCTCTACTCAGCCCTGGGGAGGCCACATCTGGAGTACCGTGTCCAGTTCTGGGCTCCCCAGTACAAGAGAGACATGGAGCTACCGGAGTGAGTCCAGCGAAGGGCCACTAAGATGATTAAGGGACTGGAGCATCTCTCCTATGAGGAAAGGCTGAGAGAGCTGGGCCTGTTTAGCCTGGAGAAGAGAAGACTGAGGGGGGATATTATCAAGGTGTTTAAATACCTGAAGGGAGGGTGTAAAGAGGATGGGACCAGACTCTTTTCAGTGGTGCCCAGCAACAGGACGCGAGGCAACAGGCACAAACCGAAACACAGGAAGCTCCATCTGAACATAAGGAAAAACTTGTGAGGGTGAACTGAGCACTGGAACAGGTTGCCTGGAGAGGCTGTGGAGTCTCCATCCTTGGAGATATTGAAAAGATAGAGCATTCAAAAGACAGAGTCTTGGGCAACCTGCTCTAGGTGACCCTGCCTGAGCAGGGCGGTTGGACTAGATGATCTTTAAAGGTCCCTTCCAACCTCAACTGTTCTGTGATAGCATGGTCCAGTTTTATTACTGTAACCACACCTCTGTGAAACCATGGCCTGTGAAAGAGACCATTTATAGTACTAGTTTTATTGTAGCAACACAAGCAAGGGAAAGAGCCTTGAATAGGTACCAGGAGAGGGAAAGTGAAGAAAAGGAAAAGGCTTTTCTTTGCTTAATAGCAATATGTAACTCAGACAAAACGTTCACAAGCTAACATTTATTTTTTCCAGAAGCCAATTCCTAATTACAGTTTCATGATATCATGAAATTGCCAAATCGTAGTTTGAAAATCATTTTTCTTCCAGTAATTTACATTTTTAACCAAATGGACTGAGGAAATGTGTCTTACCATACAAGTGTCTAGATCTTCCAAACGTTCTATCTCTGTCAACTCCTCAACTGTGATAATAGAGCGTTTAGTAGGTTTTTCTTCAGCTAACTCAATTTCCAGTGATTCCTGCTGTGGAAGTGGTTTGCGACGTCTGGTCAAATGGTCAGCCTAGAGGCAAGGATAAAGACAGGAATATGTCAATCAGACTATTAAAAAAGACAAACAAGATCAAACCAGAAAGCTTGAAGAATTCAAGTAACCATAGTTCCTACAAAAGCAAAGCTCAGTTGAGTGCATTAATCTTTACACAGATTTTTTTTTCTTTTTTTTTCCTTCTTTTGGATGGAAAAATCTTTCCATTACACATTTTAAGAAGGAAGGGAGAAAGTCTATTGGGAAAAAAAGAAAAGCAAAAAACACAGATCTTGTCAAAAAAGGTTTATTTCTTGAAATTACCTCAAACAACTGTGTCAATGCAACACACACAGACATCTGCAGGTGGTTGAAATAGCAGTACCTGACACTCCTAATTTAAGGAGTTAGCACAGTACAGGATCAGTGTATATAATCTTTGCTTTATTATGAACTGTCACTTCTTAAATTGTAGCTGTCAATTAAAGATTAACACAGACAAAATCTACAGGAGTTCCTGCAAGAAAATTTTTGAGACCTATACTCTTTAACATTTTCATCAACAGTACTCTCTGAAATAATCCCTAGCTAACAAAAATATGGTAGAATATTAAACTGTGAAAAGGACATGCTACTGCTGTAATGGATCCGAAGTAAACCAACTCAAATCAAACATACAGTCAAATCATTCCTTAAGAACAAAGAGCACTGGCAATTAGTTATGGACACAATTCTGAAAAACAGTGACTGACAAGCATCTAGAAGCTGCTACTGGGAGGGAGACCTACCAAATCCAGTGCTGAAAATGAGCTACCACTGCAACTTTTTGATGAGCTACCACTGCCACTTCTTTGACAAAAGGAAGGAATTATTATTTCCTTGGCTACTTAAAAAGGAGGATAAAGGCATGTCAAGAGAAAGGCAATATCACTCCTATTTGTGGTGTTGGTTAAAACCCACGCTGGTTCTGGGGTCCATATTTTAAAAAAAGCCATTGAAAAGCTGCAGAAAGTGCAGATGATTGTCATTAAAATGATTCAAAGATTGAAGAAAATGACTTACTGTGCAAGAATCGGGGTATGTCCAAGCTGTGCAATACCACAGGACACAGACAGCCCAGTGCTCCTGCCAGCTGAGCCTGCTCCAGAATCAGCCGGAGCTAATTAGCAGGGCCAGTTACACAGCAGGCTGGTGTGTGAGGCTGTTACACAGCTCCTGAGACCAGAGGTTGTATCTTCGCACAATACTGCTCTGTATCACATAGACACACCCTTAAATAATTCTATCTTTTAACTTACTGGAGGAAAAAAAAAACCCCAAAATGGAGTGATTTGGTTTCTGTGTATGAGGACTTTCATGGAGAGGAAATAAAGGGGAATAGATGGCTCTCTAATATTGCAGAGAAAAGCATCTGAAAAACTCATCACTGGAAGTTGAAGCAGAGAAATTACAATCAGAAACAAAGAGGAATTTCAACCATAAGAGTGACCACCCACCAGCTTCTGTGAAAAAAGTACTAGATTCTCCTTACGGATGCCCACTACATAGAAAATAAAAAAGTTTTTTCTGTGGATACACAGACATGCATTTCTTCTGCTCTTCAGGAAGCAAGTACCTTTGTAACAAATGACTGGCTTTTGACAGCTGCGTACCTTCAAACAAATAGCAGAGCATTTCCTTTCCTATGTTTCTACACCCTTTTCTTCAAACTTGGTATCTCCATTTCAAAAGTAGCCTCAATATGTATTCATTTAGGAAACAAGGTCTCTGAGGCACGTCCCAGCAGTCTCTCTCTAAAGAATGACATTTCACCTCACATTTCACAAGCAACCAACCCCTAATGTCTCACCAGGACAACTAATGACTCTGTTCTTAACTAATTACTCAATGTTGCATTGCAATGGCAATTTTAGTTTTAGATCTGATAATGGTGCAAAAGATAATAAAGCAAATATGTAATGCAGCCTCTTCTGAGGTTGCTCCCTCCTTAAATCAAAGGAGCAATAGTCCCATAATCATATTTGCCAATGAAAATAGGACCAGTTTCAAAAAGGAGCTGTGCTAAGGAGGAACTGAACAAGTCATGAATGTAATAGCATTGTTAAGATATCTGGCATATTCATATATTCAACCATGAAAATACTCACCAATTTGTGATGGCAGTGGGAAAGTGCATCCAGGATTTCATCTACAACACGGTCAGACAGAAAAGAGGCCACTGTCAGCTTTACTTCACTGTGTGATGATTAAAAATGAGAACAGAGAAATTTTTAATTCACACAGAAGAATTTTGTCTTTAGTAAAAGTTCAACAGTGCAATGATTATACAAAATGAAGTCATTTTATTTGAAATAAAACACTAGAGGGTGTGAGGATACAAGACTGCAGGCTTCAGAAATAAACTCATGAATCATACAATAAACACAAGAGCTTCTGTACCATTTTTAACCTGCTTCTAATGTTTTTTTTAAACAGCTGAAATGAAAACATCTGAGTAAAGAGAGAGCTGAATAAAAACCACATGTGAAACTCAGTAAGGAACACTCCACTACTGAAGTCAGAGAAACACAAGTCTCGAATGGGATTAGGACAATCTTGCCTGTTTAACTACTATTACACTGAATAATTACAATTCACTCATTTCCTCAAGTCCGTTTTGTATCCATCTTTCAGCCGAAAGGCAACTGTATAATGTTTGTTCTCCAGACTTTGCCACCACAGCTTTTTGGTTACATATTGTTTCCTCTTTTTGCTCTAGATAACCTGCTTCCTGCCTTAAGAACTAAATGTCAAGTCATTTCTATCACACAGAAATAGGTGGAACACCAATATCCTGGTACACTTAATTGAGATTTCAGTGGTTACTTATCTTCAAGGGAATGTGTACCGTGAATTATTCCCTTGGGGTCCTCCTCGGCCGCAGTACAAAATGCTCAGGCTGGGCTGATTTACAGCTGACAAGCACGTAAGCCTGAGCTGCAGCCTGAAGCTCCATTTCTTCTGTCTCCTTGGTTTCAAGACCAGCTGCCTCACCTGACACCTACCGGCAAGTATCACAATTTCACTTTAAGTTTTTATGCACAGATTGAAATTGGGCTGGAATAGCAAAGCAACTTATATCTTGGGTTAGCACCTCTGCTGCAAGAAGTCTGTGGGGGAAAAAAAAGGTAAGAAACTACCTGGACAGGCAATGCAGCACACAGGGAAGGAGGCAGAATGGTAACCAAGCCTAATGAGAAGAGAATGAGACTGAAGAAGGGATTTCCCTCAGTTACCTTCATACTGGTTTTAAATAATATAAGGCAGGAAGGGTTACAGTGAGGCACCCTCACCCCATTTAGTTGAAACTTCTATAGGCAAGAAGAGAGGACAGGGGGGAAGGGGGAAAATGGGGGAAGAGGTACTATTTTTATCTCCAGACAAAGATTTGATTGATAGGATTAAAGTGAAAAAACTCACCCTCTGAACCATTTTAAACACTCTGAATGCATAGCTAAAGTCTTTTACACTTTTTCCTGCCAATTTTGCTGCACTCCGCAAAACTGAATCTAAGTCTTACTGTTTTTAAAAATAAACATCTCTTCCTCTTTTCCTGCAAAGATATTAGCATCACAATGCAAAATGACATGCTTTTCCATCAAGTAGAGAGGAATCCGTAGACAGCAGCAACTGCAAAAGTTCTACAGATCAACTGTGTTATATGCCATAAATATATTGACCAATATACATTTAATATGAAAATAAAGATGAAGCAAAAGGTCAGTAAAAAAAAAACTCTTTTTTTTTTTTTAAAGAGGAAATTAAAAGTTGTTTAAGGTAACTGTCCATGCCCCTCTTTTTCTTTGTTTGAATATCCCCATTTGGTGGGGGGTCCTGGGGGAGAGGAGGGATTCCAGTGTGGGTTTTTTTGTTGTTGTTTTTGTTTTATTTTAAAGTGTGTTATCTGCTGTTCACAACTCCCACACAAGCAGATTGCTACAACCTCAGGGCAAGAGTAAATGCAACAACARATTACTGTTAACACTCAAAGCAAACAAATGCAGTTTCCTTCTATTACAGCAATTTAGTGTTACCTGGTAACATCAGTGAATTTAAAAAATTGTACCAAGTCATGAAAAAGTTATTTGTGCTCCATAAACCAAAACTCTTACTAAAGAAAACAAAAATACCAAATATTACATGCATACTAAATGATCAAGTTAATATCCCTGTAGATTCTGAATACTTGAACGTACTGAAGTAAGTTCATTGGACCCACAGGATGACAGTATTCCTGCTCTTTGAATGCCTTCATATGGTTTCTTATGAGCCACAAAAGCATTCCAAAAATCTCCTACTGCAGAAAGACACATGCACTCACCCAAAATTCAGTGCTCTCCAAACTCTATAACCAATTTTGTTAAACTAGATTTTTAAAGTACCTAATTTTATTGAGGATATCAATTCCAGATTGCTCCAAAAGGACATTTTTCACAAAAGTGCGTGGGATGGAAATCTTCTCAGTGCTAGCCTCTATCAGGTCTTCACGGATATGAGCTTTCTTCATTACATTTGGGCAAAGGTTTTCAGCTGCATCCACCATAGACTCGAGCAGTGTCTGCAGCACAGTGAGCAAAAACTAACATCAGGTACAGAGATTTTTGTGAGCTGAAAGATCACAACATTATTCATTTGCATAGCAGTATAATATTTTTATTCTTGTGATTTCTGCAATTCCTCTTTCCAATTTCCAATCCATTTTGCAATCCAAATGTAATACAAAAGGTATTTTACAACATAAAGCTAAGGAGGAACAACATACTTGTTTTGAAACTACCCACAACTGTACTTGTTTGCCTTTTCAAATATGAAACATTTACAGGTCCTTGTGTTCAAATATCAGAATAATAAATTAGGTCCCCTTGTGCACCCACACTACACCTACAGGCTAGAGAAGCAGAGGCTGCTTTGCTGTAGCAGCCTTCACTCTAAACTGTGCCCTGAATCTGCAGTTTTCTTCAGCATTGCACATCTGCCATTTGTAAGTGGCATCAGTACATGAACAAAGGACAATCAGGAGAACTTCCCATGGTGTATGGGGTTGGAATATACTTCATGTCAGAAGTAGCTATAGGTATGATTTGCAGGTGGTATGCAAGCTTTTCCTACCTGAATCTTATTTACATACATGGAACACAGTAACAAAACTTAGGTGCAGCCAACAATTTTTTTTATGACCGATCAAAAAATCCAAAACAGAACAGAAAAAAAAAGCATGTGCGCTCCAGAAACAGGACCATGCAACACCTCAGCCCTCCCACCTTTTTTTTTTCTTGAAATAAGGTCTCCCCTGCTGATGAAGTTGATTTCTTCTCTCTTAGAGAAGACTTTCATATGCATCTCAGTGCTACATAGTTATTTTATGAAGTCCTTTTCTTCTCTTTCAATCATATTAGAAATATCTCCTATCTGTGCCTGTGAAAAAATGTAATGCTGGTTTAAATCCAGTTTTATCACCTACTGGTTTCTTTTCCAAAACTCAGTTCTGACTATAAGGTTAAACAGCCCTCACTACAGTTGTATTTGAGTGCCTCACAAGCTCTCACATGATCATCCTCGTATGAATCCCTCTCAAGAAAAGCACAGAAAGCACTAATATTCTCACATACGGATAAGGATGAGAGACAAGAGAAACACTACCAGTGACCTATATCTCTGAAACACCTTTCCTCTAATTGCTTTCAATTTTTGTAACCAAAAAGCTTAGATGGGAATAAAGAAGGTAAAAGCAGTCACCTGGAAAACTAATTTTTAAATTAATGTTCCTTTATCTACATACAAGTATGTACCTTGTATAAAGTAAAACAGATTTACCTATAAATGCAAAGCATTACATATAAATGCAAAGCAGTGTTTTCTGATCAGACTGGAAATTGCTCTTTGTTCAAATTCTCTCCTATATCCCCCTTACTCAGTCTCCAGCCCCAGCAACTCAGCAAATCTATTCTAGGTATCTTCAGAAGGCCATTCACTCATCAATTAATCTCCCATCAAATAACCTTTTGCAGAGATGGCAAGAGGTCAAGGCTCAGAAGCAAGGGATTTGAGAGCAAACTCTTTCCATCCATTCCTGGTCATGAAGTGCTACTACAAAAGATCCATGAGGAGACTTGTGTCCGCCGGCAGCTGGTCCCTGCCTGCTCTGGAGCCACTGAGCTGCTGTGTCCCAATGGCTGAGGAGTCACCTCGCATTCCAGCGATTCAAAGCAGCAGTGAGAATAAAGACATTGTCCTTGGTTCCTGCTTCAGTGTATGTTAAAACCCATTTGCCTCAACTTTCAGTCCTCTAAACAAGTGGGACAAACAGCAACTATTAAAAGACATCAGATTTTTCAAGATGCGTCATGTTGCAACCAGCTATCTAGCAGTTTTTCAAAATCCTGAGGAAGCTGGAAGGAAGACAGGAAGAGGACAGGGCCCCATTTACTGAAATGGGCCAAGTAACCTTCAGTGAGACTGGAGTTCAGTGACCCAATGGGATGAGATACTTGAAGAGAAAAAAGAAAAGTCATAGTTCAATTTGCCTGGTGTACTAGGCAAGCCTAGCTCTAGCCTAGATGCTTCAAAATTGTACCAAAACAACGAACTGTGCCTCTTGAAAACTCTATTTGCTTTTTCTTTTCAAACTCATTTCACAGTTAAGTGACCTCAGGCTGAACTTCATCTTAGCAGAGCTTTTCTCTTCACATAACTATACCATCACTGGAAATTTTCAGATGTAAATACTGACCAAGAAACTAAAAGAACATTATTGCATAATAATTTTACTGATTTAAAGAAACACCTTTCAGTCTATAGCTTTTAACTGATGGATTTTTAGGGGAAGATTCATAAGGACAGGACAGCAGCATAAAGCAGCCAAATCATACTGGCAAGTCTGGTCTTCACATTCGAGCTACAGATATAAGTGGCTACTAAGACAACTGTCACTGTAAGTAACACAGAGCTTGCTTCTGGGTTCCCAGTCTCTCTGCACTTTAAGGTCKTACCCTGCACTCCCTCCTTAGATCCCCAAGCAGATTCTGGTGCCATAAAACTAATGAAGAACCTTTCAAGCCCTTGTGACCATATCCACATGGAGGATCAAGAACTTTGGAGAGTAGAGACAACTTAGTCAAGTACACTACTAATGAGAATATATGGCAATGTAATTTTTCCCATGGTATTTATACACTGGTGCAGTTCACCTCAGGAAAACAGGAGGCAATAGTCAGATTTACCATTGATATCACAGTGCCCCTCATGAGAGTTATCAGAGGACCTCAATCATAAAAATTATTAACATTTGCTATATTTAATTACAATTGCAGCCCAAGTGTGATCTTTCAAAATGTATCGTGTGAAGAGATGTTGTAGAAGGCATTAGTGGGAAGGAGGAGGAAAGACTATCAGAGTAAAGTCCTTATCTGGTAATTTCAAAATCAATTTTTATTCAAAATTTACTCAAATAAATACTCAGAGAAAGTGTCATTCAAAATTATAATAGAGTTCTTTAACTGTACAACTGAACAGACCTTATTCAGTGGTGGGTTTCAGCTGACTTGATTCCACCAGACTGTATCAAACCCACAGAAACCTTTCCCTGTCCCATACTCCTGTCCCGAATCCTTTCAATGATGGAAACTTGCAGCTAAGAATATTGATTATGGAATGGCAAACATTTCAGTCACAAGGACACAAGTGTCTGTCAGTAGACATACAGAAAGAAGGGAAAGAAGTCCTGTCCACAGTTAAGGACTCTTAATATTAAGAAGATAAGGTGAGTAAAACTGACTGGAGGATGACAATATCTGAAGAAACAGTGGAGCAACTGATGGAGCTAACAAATCCTTTGCATTAGGAGGGAACTTAGGAGGAATAATTCAAGCACTCATGTCCTTAGAAAACAACCTTCTCTTGCTTAAATACCATTTGTCTTGCCTACAATTCTCCCTTGGACATTTGTTGATTGAATAAAGTATCGCTGGGTTCTGCGTGTCAACAGTGACACCAGCAGGAGAAAAGAAATGCAAGAGCCTTGTTCTAATTTCTCCTTTAGCCAACTCAACTCACTCCAAGATGTTTCTTTTCCTTATTCCACCTCTTCCTTCCCTTCCCATTCATTCTTTGAGATTCAAATAAATAAATAAATCTCCAATACCTGATTTGCTTAAAGAGGCATTGACTTAACCCAGCTTCCAAACACTGCTTTCTAGAACCTGGATCTGGTTGCTATGGAAGCTAAAAATCAGAACTTCACTGATGATGCAGATATGATGTTCCCCCCACTAACCTATTACAAAGAGAACTGTGCTTATGCAAGCTTCTTTATCTATCTCCACAAATAATAAACTCCATCAGACTTTTTGAATGGCCTTAAACAACTGAAAAAGAAAAAAAAATCAGACTAATCCTTGTTCAATGTTTTCTCCTCCCTCCATGCAAAGTACATCACCACAGAGCTCAAAGGAAAAGCTTTCAACCTTGAGTGTAAAATTAATATCAATGAGGGTTTTTTTATAATTAAATAAAAAAAATATATATATACACACATGCACACACATACACAAAGAGCATCATGACCTTCTACTTTCTTGTAAGGCACTTAAACTTTTGATGCTACACAAATCATAGAAGTAATTGTAAAAGTTTAGAATGTTTGAACTGAAGTGCCTTTTGCTGTAAACGCGTAAAAGCATAAATGAAAAAGACCCATTAACTCTTACGCCAGGAACTATATATGACATTCCAAATGCAGCAAAATCTTTTTTTCTTTTATAAAAACCTCCAAAATGCACAGGACTTACTTAAATACATGAGCCCTGCGCAAAGGGCAGACCTGGTTATGGCTGTCCCAATTACAGCTCCAGTGGGAAGAATCTTGTGGCTAAATTACTTCCACATCTGCAGCCTTGTATTTACAGCCCAGAAATTAAAAAAGTGACAAAGTATCTTCACCTTATTACATACAATGGGGGAAGGGGGAAAAATACTAAAAATTAGGCACCATTTTCCTCCTCATTAACTTTTAATTCAGAAAAAGTAATTAGTAATGTGGTATTATTATTGGTCTTCATTACATTCCCACTGACTAAAGCATTTTCATTTTGTTTCAACTGAGCAGTTCAGTTGGCAGTTTCAGATTTTTTGATAAGTTTAAATATAGCAAAACACAGGCAGTTTGCTTAGTCATAAACTGAAGATGTTCCCAGCGAATAATTGCCTCAGAACCATATTTTAAATTCATGAGCTTCCATACAGATCCCAACAGTTGCTAAAATTTCCCCAACTTACCTTCTTGCTGGACTGATAACTCTTCATCTGCTGCATGAAAGACTCTTCCTTATTTATTACACAGTAATACCTAACATAACTGAACACAGAAGCTACTGAGCAAGTGTGGCTGAACAAATGTGAATCTTTACAGATCAGCGTCTATTTCAAGAACTGAGGTTTGACATGCAATATGTGAAAGGATCTCCTGTAATGCTGCCTGTAGTAATCATTGGGACACTCTCAAATACTTATTACAGTATTCTAAATCAAATCAGTGTAAGTGGAAATTCTGGACCAGGTTCAGAAGTGATCACTGGGATAAAAATTCTCAGCAATGGAGTCTGTCACTTCACTAGGATACCTTAACCAGTGAGCACCTCCCTCTAGGGTACTGGACTTTTTAGGGTGCTTGAGAGATGCCTTTATTAAGGGCCTAAGCAACAGTCGAGAATCTTCCCTTGTAGAAGAATCTGAAGAGAGACACATGGTGCCTGTGGTCTTTTGCTATGGAAATTCCATTTGATACAAGTAATGCCTATTTTGCCTGTTGCAAACACTAAAGTAACTTTTTCATTCCAACTTGGCAAGTATCCATATACTAAGGCACAAAGTTCTAAGAAACTAATAATGAAAAGACAACTTACGTACAATGCTTTTTTCACTTCTCAGTATGTTTCTGCATGGCATATTTCCTTTTCAAGAGCAACAGAAGATCACAGATGTTAGTTATTTCTGGTAAAACGTCTGTCTACATACCTTAAGTTGCTCATCAACAACCCTTGTGACTTCTCCAGCCATGGATTCAAGCGTCACTTGGATTGGATTAGAGAGTGAACCATTTGCTCCTGTCCAAGAAGCTCCACCAAGGTGGTATAGATTTGGTAACAGCTGTAAGACAGAAAAAATATCTTTGGAAAATAGGGTCCTCACCAAATGTCTTAAAATCTGGACAAATAGGAAGAAACACCTCTGCTAAATCAAAGTCTTTATAAATTAGAATTATTTTGTCATTTTAAATTCTATCTTGAGCTGACTGTCTGAAAAAAACACTTTTGTGACACATTGTTATTATAAATGCCTGAAAAGAGAAGGCTGCAAGCACAAATTGAACTGCGATCAGTATTACCAGTATCCTGGGAAAAGCTTACCGTTTTGGAGTTCTTGGCATCCCTCATAAGCCTTTCTGCAGATTTGACATCTTCCTGTACAACATCCACACCACAGTTTCTTAAAGAGTTGAGGTGATCTTGCACTTTAACGCATATTCTGTCAATCATCTACTTGAACAAAAGAAATAGGAAAGAGAAAATATCAGTCCAGGTAGCAAATCAAAAGTATCATGATGGGATTCACAGTGAGGATGTAACAACCTGGAAATGCATTATCAGAGCTTGCAGGTATACAAATGCTACTGAAAGAAAGCATTATATCTCATAAATACACACACCTAAATGTTGGGAAAATAAACAAAACTACCATTTAAAAAAAATAAATCCTTTGACATTTTTCTCCCACAGTTACCTGTAGGATAGCTACAGATAACTAACAAGTTACCCAGTTTAGGTTTTGGTTTGCTTTTCTGGAGTGAGTTTAATACTGAAAACTTTGTTAACATACCTAAACCTTGACTGTGAGGTCCCTGAATTGCTAAGGAGTTTGGACAGTAACAGAAAGCTCCATTCATTGCAATTCATTCAAACATCAGCAGAGATTTCTCTTGTCTGAGCAAAATTCTATTGTGCTGGCTTTGTGGATGTGTTACACCAAGCAAATATTTCTACTTGTAAGGAAACTATAATTATCGAAGAAGAAGTTTGCGCCAGATCTTTCACAGTGTAGTCAGCTGAACTTCATTTGCATCTGTGCTACATTTCATTCAACACACTTAAAATACAGGGCAGGTAATATATTTGTATTCTTACAAAATGGACTACTGAGAATGGCTGACATACAGTCAGTTTTGACTAAGAGATATGGAGCAAATACAGTACTTAAAAGCCTTTACTGTCCTGCATAATATTCATTCTAACTGACTATTTGACATTTTGAAATGAAAACCAAGTGCATGCGTCACCACCATCATAGAATTCCCTGAGTTCTAGCATCTCATATAGTTAGCCATGAGAACTGAAATAATTTCACAGCATGCTTCTTTTCTGCTCCACATGACTCTTCCTCTTCAAAGGGTTTTGGCTTTTTTTGTATAAATACAAACAACTAATTAATTATTAGACAGTGGGAAAGTCTCATTGGGACATCTGGACTAAGAAAAATATATTCTGGGAATAATAATGCAGTTCCACTGTGCTAGCTAGAGGATCTTTTCCAGCTCTCTTTTAAAACTGTTTTTAAAATCCATCTGTATTGCACACAATTTAATATAGAAATGGGTAGTTTTACTATTTTTAAAACAACAATAAATTACATTTACTGAAACCTGATGTGTGTGATTGCTGGGAAAAAAGCATAACTAAAATCACCAAGCCGTAAAAAGATCTAAACTTAATTCAAATGGAGATTATCAGCATAGAAAAACAGGTAGCATTGGAACAGATGAATGACTTGGATAAAATGAAGTGATGCTGTTCTGGCAGTTTTTAATGCCAGTACATCTCCATGTACCATTTTCTCTGTTGAGAAGTTAAAAAGTATTTTCAGGCCCTAGTAATGAAATACTGTCCCATTAACTTTTAATAATGGAGGTAGAGAAAAGCCACTGTGAATTAAGATACACAAAAAAATGCAGAGGACAGAATTTTTACTAACTCAGCTGAAGAGCAAAACAGTGTTTCTCTCTTGATTGCTGGAGTCTTCCATTTGTGTGGAAATACAACTGATGCAAACAAAGGTGGAAGCAAATTTAAAGTAAAGACTATGGTAAGTTTTTTTCCACCTTTGTCACTCTGCTTCCATGGTGTACTGGAGCTGAAAACAGCCCTGAAGTGTACTGGGAAGAAATGGACTGGAATAAAGACAATGCTGAGCTATCACAGAAAACTCCTGTGGCCCTCCCAAGGCAGGGGGGAAACGTGACATTTCAGCAAACCTGGCTGATGGTGTAGTCTGCAGACAAAACAGGAAAGTTTCCCAGCTTCAAGCAGCCTTTTGGGCTGTGTTAGACAAGGAGCTTTTTCAGTTGTCCAGAACATAAATGACACAAAAGACTTCTACTTTCCTTTTCTCCTTCCCTCTAAGTAAAATTCCTATACCTGAAATTCTGAAGGTGTAAGACAGAGGATGACATACCCTACAAGGCTATTTGTGCTACTGGTATCTAAGGGCATGTTTACATGGCATTTCAATTCTACGCAAAGATGCTGGAACTGGTTCAGACATCAGAAGTGTCATAGTCTTATGATGATGCTTGTCACACTGACAAGAGCCTGCTCTCATATCAGACTCCTGAACACTAATGAACAGAAGAGCTCATGGTTCCTATGACAGTTTACTCAGAGATAGCTTGAGTTTTTCTCTGCACAGTGCTAGACTGTTATACATAGATCTACCTCTTCCAAAAAAAATTAACACTGATATTAATTATTTCTTCAGTAAACCAAGTATCACCCACAAGGCAAATTCTGCTATAAGCTGCTCTGCTGCAAGTGAAAGAAAACTTTGTTGCCAGCCAGATTATAAAAACAAAGAACTACTCATATGGAACAAGGTTCTCACCTGCTGGGTGGTGCTAGCGACAATGCCTTGCTGCAGCCGGTACGCCTGCTCCTGCAGGTACTTTCTGGTCTCGTGATTACGAAGCAAGTAGTTTTCTATCTAAAAAAAACAAAAATCAGATTAGGAAACTGATTTGACTTTCCACATTGTCATTTGCTTTCGATATTGCCACTGTATCAGAAACAGAGGCTGGGAGAAATAACTGCCTTACTTTTGCTTGTTATCTGCAAACCTTATTCTATGTGTCTCAATGCTTGATAAACACTGGCGAATGTTCATTCATTCATTCACTGACTAGTGAAACACATTTAAACACTGTGCTTTTGCCAGTGCTTTCTGAATTAGTCTTCTCTTTTGAACAATTAAGTAAGTTATGTTGACAAAGGAGTAGATCCACGTTTGAGAATTATCTAAAGGGAATCTATTTTTAAAGTGTTGCTGTAGAGACCATGATGTGGAGACATGAGAAATCAGCAACAGCTGTATTCATTTCTTTTTGACTCACTCAGATCACTGCAAAGAGATGGACTTAAATGGCAGCATGGACTTGAGAGGAGTAAAATTTCCCCAAATCCCTAGCATAGGAACCTCAATTCTCAAGTCATTATGGGATAAACAATATGCGAATGCTGTTCAGGGACAAGTGGAGTTCAGTATACTGCGAGGAGGCAGCAGGGCACCAAGTAGGATCGCAACCCTGGACTTCAGGAGAGCAAACTT
>NW_020450761.1:2827788-2916266 GCF_003343035.1 Apteryx rowi
GTGCAATGTGCTCTAGGTGACCCTGCTTGAGCAGGGGGGTTGGACTAGATGATCTCCAGAGGTCCCTTCCAACCTCAGCGATTCTGTGATTCTGTGATTCTGTGATTCCTACCCTCAGCTGCTGGTCACAGCCCACCATTACTGTCACCAACTGTTACTACCTATCATCTGCCAGCTTAATGGCACATAGTTATCCCCTTACTTGGTTCTGTCAAACCAAGTAAAGTCAAAAACCCTGACTAGCAAACTATTTAAGGTCCATCCACGGTCATGGATCTGGTCTGAAGGGAAGAGAGGGGAAAAGAGGGGTGCAGTAGCCAGCAGGGTGTGAGGCAGAGACTAATAAGGTCTGGCAGTAACCTCTTAACCCAGATCAGCAGTTAAGAGCCCCATGTTCAGCTTTCGACAGGAATGCAGGGTTTGTCCAGTTTGTCCACACTGGAAGTGAAGTGCTGTGGAGATACTACAGCTGGGGAGTTTAGCCAGTAGGTCCAGCTGATGCTGGACCAAGGCCAAAAGCACTCTGGTTGTGTTCAAGCTGTGGTGCACTGAAGCTTATGGGCTCTTCTGTCCCTCTCAGTCAGCTCACATGACCCTGCACCAGGCTCCCCCCCTCAAAATTAGTGTGGGCGGATGTTTGTGTGTGCATGGAATTAGCTGCCTTCTCTGCACCGCTCCATAGACTTTCACCATTTGTGGGTGGACATGATACACAACTTCATTATGTCGCGTAAAGAAAGCCTGAACAGTACAAGTTAAAACAAACACAGGGCCAAGCACATTCTTTAGCAACTTTTAAATGAATAAAAGAAAATGCTTGTTGTACATAATGCCTAATTAACATGTAGAATTTAAGTCCCGTGGCCAGAAGCTTCACAATATTTTTCAGAGAGATGCATTTATAATTCCAGATATGAATCTACCTACAGTTATATTAGACAAAATGCAAGAAATAACCATCCCCCATGATCCAGATTTTTTTAAAGCAGAATTTAGATCATTTTCTTGCATCAAAGAAATAGGAGCTAACTACTTCTGTTTTTCCCTTTGAGAATCATTTACCGAAAATTTCTTTGCTAATAAGGACCATAGACATTTGCTTTTTAATCACAGCTATCTGTAAAAACTACTTAAGGTTTCTATGCCCCTACCCTGACTGAAGGAAAACTACTCATTAAAAGTTGTGAACTGTATGTTTTCTGATTGACTAGGAGATTCAGTTGGAGCTTGCATGGTCTACTGTATTAAAACTCAGGAGTTCTATAATCCATGCAAGTGGAACAGCTACAGATACTGTCCACACCATCTTCATCCAAAAGAACATGTTGGTGCAGTTATTTATGGCAACACAGTGTGTGAATTTTGTATAAAACACAGGCAGTAAAGGTTTTTATCCTCCTCCAAATTAAAAAGCATTCTTTTTGTCTTGTACGGCACTGACTGCACTCTCCATGCCACAACAGAAAAAATGCATACCAATAATTCTGTACACATAGAAATACACACAAGCACATATGCACAAACATGCCAGTTTCTAACCTTCACTTCCACAGCTGGACATATAGAAATACATGGTCTAACTTGTACTGGTTTAGTTATGTCTTTTTGATACTAAGCCATTGCATTCTATTACCCTTCACTGCAACCACTCTTTGGAATAAAAAGCTTTACTTGCTCTTGCAGGACTTGATTACTACATGTATGCCATGCAAATCAAAAAACCAACACAGCTGGCCAAAAATTCTTACTCAGCCAAGCATGAAGTCACAACCACTTAAAATTACTACTTTTTTTGATTGTTTTTATTTCTGTACACAGGTTGTATATGCAATACCTTTTGCAGTGCCTCTTCTGTTTTCTCAGGGTTTGTTTTGAGTGCTTGGGAAGCATCATTCATAGGTATAGGCATGAATCTCAAAGTATAATTCCTAAAGAAAAATAAAAAAAGGTTTTTAATAGTAAAAGTTAAGTTAATTTACTGTATCTCATTATGAAGAATAAACTAGAAAAGAGAGAAGATTTATCTTGTCTGTTTGTAAAACATAATCTAAGAATGTATCTTCTACATTTTTACGTGGACTAACTGGAGGCATGCATGCTCCTTTTGGCATCTAACTCTTCTTTGCCACTAGATACAGGCGGACATTTTAAAAAGCACAAAATGCAGTTAAATAGCCAATGCTCAGTGGCTTTCAATTTAACACTTAACTGTCCTCTGTGCCTTTGCCCACAAGGTTAGATTAGTTTTGCCTATATCACACAGACTAGGAATTCTCAGTGCCTGCTGGCAATTCTATCAGATCTAAGTCTAAATGGAAATATTCAGTAACATATAGACAGTGACCAAGAGACGTAGTTTTGAAAATTTAGTATTTAATACTTTCTTGTGTATAAAACAATTTCAAGACACTTGCTGAATTCTTAATAGAAGCTGACCAAACAAGCATATCTCCACGCTGCTTTATGGAAACAATTGCTCCCTGCATCTTACTTATTTGTTTGCAAAATATTTCCATAGCTACGTCCACCTGCTGTGATATGAGAATAAAGACAGGATTTTGTCTCAAGTCAAAATTGCCTTCAAACTCTGAGGACATAACTTGGTTAGCATGACACACAGTTAAAACGAAAAATACTGTATGCTATGGTATATCCACACACTTTCTGATTTGTATAGATGTGAGCAAAAAGAGCAGGAAACTCTTAAAAACTGCAAAGGAAATTTTTTTTCATATTTTCAATTAGCCATAATTTTCTGCACACATCATCTCCTCCTCTGGTTGTCTACAAACACCCCACTAAAGGTCTGTTTCTATACTATCTAGAGCTTCATAAATATATTTAGAACCCAGTATTTTTGAACACTTAAAAGTTGACAGTTTCAACTGAGTCAAGTCCATTGAGTTCACTGGACCCATCTCTCATCAAATGCACTAACAGTAGACACTTGAAGTACTGTGAAACTCCAACTTTCTTTCACTGCCTATTTCATCAAATGCTTCGCCACATGAAATATTACTCTCTGAAGGTGTGCAGTCTTTTGAAATGCCAAACACACTGATTCCTCACTGATACTACCCAACATTTTACATTACATGCTCGTGCAAGGCTTTTGCTTTTCTTCCCAAATGTAAAAATGTTGATGTATAGCTGTCGGTGGCAGGCAGTTACTTGTGCAGGCCTGCACAGTCAGCAAGGTCCCCATCCTTCCACAGCATACAACTGCCTACTGCAGCATAGCTGAAAAATTAACTTTTCTTTCTAGCTGTCTTGTCCTTCAAAAGAACTGTCCCTACTATACAGAAACTCTTATGTGTCCTCGTGTACTGTAAAACAGTGAATAATTGGCCGTCCACCAACATGGGGGCTATTTTCAAATGTCAAAGATACTGAGTTCAAAGACAGATAATGATTACCGAATTTGCTGATTGCCTGGGTACTAACTGGTAGGCAGGGTATACATTTATTTAAAAAGAAACAAAGACAGATTTCCAAAGATCTCTGCAGTTGTTTGACATTTAATACATCACATTCAGTGAATTCTGTAATATCTAGCTGTCATGCTAGTAATTATAGGCTAAATTTAATTTAGTCAAAGAAAAAGTATTCCCCTTCTGACACACACACACACACACACACACAGGAAAGGGGAAACACAAGACTTCATGGGCACACAGTCACAAGGGTAGAACTTTAAAAGACTACAACCCTAACGAAGGCTCTATAATAGGTTTCCTTCCAGAGGGACAGCATCATAATGCAATTCTAGTTTACTTCATCTAAGAATTAACCACCTCTTGGGGAAAAAAAACAAGAATTTCAAGCTTGCTTGCATCTTTGATCATCAGAGCAACATTTAACCTCACACTTTGACTTTTCTCAGTTTTCTTTGAAGTCTAAAATAATCCTCCATTCTCCTTATTTTGTTTCTTAAGCCTCCATTTCTCTCTTGTAATAGAATGCATTTCCCTACCAACTCAATAATCCAATGGTGTTTACAACACTCATTTATACTCTCAGCAAAATACCTATATTAAAAGAACGTTGGATTTCAAAGAGAGGCACTCAGAAACCAGAAAGGATGTTTCAAAAACCTTCCCATCTCTCTGTTTGCATACAACATGTGTGACAATAGTCTTAAATTTCACCACATGCTACTTCTCCTGCAGTAACTTTTGCTCCATTCATGATTTAGACTCAGAGCTGCAGAATGATGTTTATATTGCCTAATTTTGTTAAATCAGGAATAAGACTACTTATTTTGCAGGCTTAGATATGTGACTTTGATATCATTGAAAAGCAAGGATTCTTAGCTCTCCAATAAATCCCAGCATTTTGCACCAGATTTTAGAAGCTGAGCTATTTCTCCAGTCAGTCCATATAGAAAAAGTCTTTTAGAAATAAATAGGGGACAATACAGTGCAGTTATATGATAAAGTGGGCTCTAGACTGCAAAACACACAAGCACATACTTATTTCTGCATCAAAATTAACGACATATAAATCCATGTTTCATGGCTAGGCTGAACAGATGCACAGTGTGCTCAGATACTCTCCTGAATCAACACCTTTACAGAAGTCTATACAAATTTGTCCTAACATTTCATGTCTGTTGGCTGGGATACACTTGTGGCAACTCTGTTAACAGCGAAGCTTGTGGAATTCCATTGCAGGAATAACATTTTCATGCAACCTTAAATAGATGAAGAAAAGCTCGGAGGAGGGGGGAAAAGCAACATTCAAATTACTTCAGCATGTTTTAAAGTTTCCTTACAATTCCTCCCAAAGCTCCACAGCTAGCCTTGTCACACTATGAAAACCTGTCTTTCTTCTTTTTTGTGGTTTAATATATGACTATCAAATTTTTCCTTAAAAACAAAAAACAAAACACCCACCCAATCCACCCTTCCACGTACCAAGCTCCTTCAGTATATTTCATTCCACTCAGAGCAGCAATTCTTTCCTACAGAAAAATTGATGGTATCATGTATTTCTAGAAAACATATGGTGAAGGATGTTCTCAGTATGTCTTTGAGATGGATTGTTTGAAGGCTAATTTTTTTCAGGCAATATTGACAATCCCAGGCTTGCAAGTTTAAACCTTTGCTCAAGGCTTACATTGTGATATTATCAATGGTTTTAATGGTTTTAACATGTTAAAAAAAGACAGAAAATGACCTCAACTTCCAAGCTAAATGAATAAGACATCACTGCAACAATATGACAAAATTGTCACTAGCATTTCCTTTTTTCTGCTTAGATGATCTGCACTTGGCTTAAGATAGTCCCTGCCTTTCTATTTACTTCTCTTCTGAAATGCTCAGATAAAAGTAGAGTTGATGCTAAGCAGAAAATAGCGTATATATTTTTCTGCCAGACTCATAAACATACATGCTGTTGCTCTATAAAAGAGAAATGTCTACTATCAGTAGACCACTACTATCAGTGGATTCACTCCAAGATGATTTGCTTAATTATACATCATTTACATGATTTCCCTCATCAGTGCAACTGAATTGATTTTGAAAAAAAGCATATAAACAACAGTTTCATGAAACAAATAACTTCTATACCAGTAATGCAATGCTGGTTGATAAACTCTAGAATTATGATCTTTCCAAGGGTTAGGATGCTACCCTAAGCAGCTATACGGTTTTGTAAGACATCTCGTCTAGAAACCAGCAATTGTGCATTACCTTCACCTTCAGAGGAGGCACTTTGCTCCTGTCTGAGGGATTTAATGCTGTGAAACAACTACAACTGCTGCTTAATTTAAATCTGCAATTTTTCCCTCTTAAGAAAAGTAATCATCAAATATAGAGAATTGTGATGGAGATGGAGAGAGATCAAAGTCATTTAGCATCTATCACGGGTAACTGCTGCAACTGTGAGTTCAGTGAAGCAAAATGACTCAAACCACAGAGATTATGATGAACAACTGCAGTTCCTGAGACCGTCACTATTAGTTTCAACTTGCTAAGGAAAAGAAAAAAAAAAAATCAGACCACTAAGGCATACTTTAGTAATTTTCTGTTACTGCATACAGCTTCTTTCATTGACTAGAACAGAATTTCTGCATGCTCTATCAACACAAGAGAAAAAAAAGGGAGGAAAACATTCTCAGATTCAGAATTTTAGCGCCAGCAGCAGAACTCAGTGGCCTGAGTGCTGACAGCAGAGTATGGATGAAAGAGCCACAGAGACCTTTCTCATCCCTTTGAGTTAAATGTGAAGCCATAAATTTTATTTTACATTACCCTGATGCTTAAAATTGAGACGCGTTCAGCATCTTCAAATTACACTGACTGCAGGGAGAATTGCACATGCTCAGATCTTTCAGGATCTAAGACTTTGGCCTCCTTTTTCATCTGTCATTCAGTTGCTTGAGAACTTACTTTTCCAGTGCCACAGCTATGTCCTGGAAGCCCTGTGCAGTGATGTTATTCTTATCCCATATTACAGTTCTGAGGAAAAAAAAAAAAAGTTAAACAAGAACCACAGATGATCCAAACAGATCTATAATAAAACTTTGTACTTTAAAGTAACACTGTGTTATACGTCCAAATATGCATATGTATAGCAGAAGGCAATATTTTAAAACCCTGTCTTTAGTTAGTTAAAACCCTGTCTTTAGTTAGTTTGCTAATATCTTAGAATAGCAAAAGTTAAGGACAAAGAGACTACAAAATTCAGTTTATCTTCCTTTCAAGAGGACTTTGTACTATAATTTCCATTATTAGTATCAAAATACAAAATGCATTGCATTAATATCAAACATTTCTAAAATACAGTTAATAGAAAGATTTGGAGATAAAATTTTAAATCCAAATTATCAGCTCTTTCCAGGAATAGCATCAAAACAAAGTTCAACTGCCTGCTTTGCAAGCCCATACTGAAAAAAAAGAAAACTGCACTAACCAGTCAATCTCTGTTCCACACAGGCTACATGATTGTTATAGAAGAAATATTTTAAAATTCACATTAATTGGTGGCCATATTTTTCAGGCTATTTTATATTCAATCCTGTATCAGTTCATCACACAGTTCCTATGTTTCCACATGCAATGTAACTAGCTGCCAATATAAGCTGTTAGGCTAGGTGCATAAATTGCAACTCTTGAATATACAAYTGTGATAAGAGTGATCAAGTCTCTCCCTCCCCCCAGTGCCACTCAAACATACTGCCTGGCAGTTTGTGAATGCACAAAGATCTCATTAGTCAGAAGATGCAATCATACAGATAAATCTTACTTGTGCAAGAGCACGAGTTAAAGCTGCTCTTAAAAAAAAAAAAAAAAAAAGGACAAAAATAAACAAAGACTTTTGGCATTGCAAATAAAAGGACAGAGGACAGGGTTTCACAGATAGCGACACCCTTCTGCTGTCGCAGAACTATCCCTTTGTTTTTTTAGATGCAAGATAAAGATAGGGAAGAGAAGGATGGAGACTCTACTCTCCAAAGAACAAAAGTGTCTGGAATAAAATTTTCGACATTTTTGTCATTGGAAAGCACTTACACTGCTACCAGGGCATGATTTTACAACATTTGAAGCACAGCCAGTTACCATTACATTGTTCACTTTGCAACCACATCACAGATTATTTGCCATGACATTCAGAGTACTGCAGAACATTTCAATCCACCAACCAGAAAATCTTCAGGCCTTTGTTTCTTAAGGTACTGTGGTCATTTTGGGTTAATACATTCAACAAACCCAAGCCACCTCTCTAGTGTTTCTTGACATTTTCAATTTTCAGTGACTACCTCAGCATTTGGGCATAGCAAAGCGAACACCAGGATCCCTGCTTCTGTACAAAATAGCCAAGACACTTCTTTGGAATTTCTTATCCTCTGGGGAACGAGTCACTGGAGACCAAACACATAATGGTCTCTTCATAGAGAAAATGCACTGTGGAAGGTTCATCTGCACAGCCTGACAAAAGGAGGAGTAAGAATTAGTCTTCCTGATGATGGGGACATATTTGGAGGTGCACATCCAGATCCATGCTGACTGAAGGTTTACCATTTCCTAATCACATGCCAGATAGAAAAAAAGTGATACTCTCAAGCCATCAGTGCCAGCTAACTGCTAAAAAGTACAGTGAAGTAGTGTAGTGGATGGATGAAGTTGCAGAGGAGAGATACCAAGGTCCATCAGATCTACTGAAGGAGGGATGATCAATGCTGCCACTCGTACTAATTTCCACATGCTCCTAGTTTTCCTCCAAAGTGAAGCTCCAGAAAACAAAGAACAAATTATTTTTGTTTCCCACCAAAGTACCAGAGTTTTCTCTGCTAGAAAGGCTTTCAGTAGAAAAGAGAGTGCAGAACAAAGTAGCTAAGCGTTGGGGCAGGTTTCCCAGAGAGGTTGTGGAATCCCTGTCCTTGGAGATCTTCAAAACCTGGCTGGACAAGTCCCTGAGCAACCTGATCTAACTTTAAAGTTGGCCCTGCTTTGAGCAGGAGGTTGATTAGATGACCTCCAGACTCCCTTTCAACCTATTTTTTTTCTATGATTCTATGAAATTTAGAGCACTCTTGTCACAACAAAAACAGAAAGATACTGTCCCTTCAAAAATATAAGAGATGCCGCTACAAGCAAGAAGGCTTAAACCCTACTAGAGCTGAGCCTGAATGAAAATGGATTTGGATTTTGCCTTGGAGACAGGGAAGCAATCGYCTCTGCCCATTCTTCTGTCAAAACCATGCCTCTCTTCCCTAACTTTGAAGTGGATGATCAAATCAAATACCTCACATTATATTAATCAATGAAAGTATGGAATTCTCTATTAATCAAACGATTTTCCACCAGTTTCAGTTCTGGAGATGTTTCTGTAGAAAGAATTTCCTTGTTTTGCTTTTTTAAGTAAAAAAGAGAATCTTTGCAAACAGAGACACTATAAGGTGGCTTTTCCTACCAGGGGTCTTGAAGAGAAACAGACAGAGTAAGCCAAAAACTTCAGTATTATTAAACCATTATGACTTTTCCTGCAAATACGTTCCCCTTACCTGAGCTTCGTGTTTATCTGTAGGGCTTTTGCTAGCATCTTCGCTCCCATATCTCCCATGGCATTTCCACTAATATCCACTTTTGTAAGAGACGTATTGCTGCCCAAAGCATTAATAATGATGGTGACCTCGGTCTTCAGCTTGGAATCTGCGAGGGACAATGACTGTAGAGGCTGTGGAGCATAGAAAAGGCACCAATAACAGCAACTGATAATGTATTCATTTCTCATACATCAACAGAAAGAAGTTACAAACTCCCAAAACTCTCAGAGAGAACACTGTGCAATGTAAGAGTTAAATTGGTTTGCTGTGGATGTTATAGCACATGATAAATTAGAACAGTAGGCAACATTTTACAGCACAGGTGTCAAAGACACACACAAACTAAGTTGCAACCTTGAAAAAAACATTTTTAAGTATCAGTATCTCCCATTTGCCGTATGAGGCTAAGTACTGAGTACAGCAGAAACTTGTAAAGAGGCAAGATAGCAACAATCAGCTTCACAAGACAACTTCTATCATCCAGTGAGTTTTGCTTAACCAGCATGCTTCGCTGTCAGGGAGAAATAAAAATATGGTCTGGTACCTACTTCTCTCAAACTGAGAATGTTTTCACGGGGTAAGTTAGGATCCAAGACATTGTTAAAACACAGAGAATTCCTTTAAATTGTTTTACTATTGCTACTTCAGCTTTAAGGAGTGATTTTGCATTTCTGTTCCTTCAACTAAGGGCATGGACATGTGGGAGGGAAGAGACACACAACTGTAGCAGGTCTGAAATTAAAAGCGGTAAGAAGAATTATCCATTAACATGAGTGAGACAATGGATACTATTCACAGCGATATTTAACACCTGTGATTGCAATACCTTTATGTATCTTTTTTTGTATACTATGTTAAGCTGAAACTACTTTTGGGGGGCTCCTGCAACACATACTCCAAAGCCTTAAGAAAACTTATTTTTAAAATGCCTGTATTAACATGTGCAGACCCTTCCCTCTATTGTCAGTGTCCCAGTATTCAATGGCAGGAGCTGAAGAACTACAGTCTATCCATCACCATGCCCTGCAGAGGTATTAAAGCTGCCAAAATCGTAATTCGTCATTGTTGATGTATGGTAACTCTGCAAAACACTTTCCCTTGCTCAAGAGTGAGTTCATAAGGAGGGTATTGTCACTGCACACTCACTTAGGCATGTATTAGATGATGAATTTTAGGAGCCTAAAAATTCACAGATTGCCAATATGAGAAAAATCAGCACCTCACAAGGATGAATCATGGCACCTAAACTAGATGTGATGGATTGGCAACTAAGCTTGGATTAATGTAACTAAACCAATTGACCTGTATGTGTACTGTTTCCTAGCTCCAACATGCTTGAATAGTACCTACTATACAATGGGACTCTAGCTTCCAGACATCATGGGACTACAGTGACAACCAAAAAGCTTGCAACAATGAGGAAGGCATTTATAAATGAGGAAATGCATAAAAATTTGGAGGCACAGCAGGTTTATAATTAAAAAGTCTAACAGTAACACAAGCCACATGCTGGTTTTATTTTAAATTGAAGTTATTAAATTACTATGTTAATGCCCTTAATATGCCTATGTTTCCCTGTTTTATTGCATTATGTACTCTAAAGAATATCAGTATCACATTAGAATGGCATACAGTTCTTGGCACAAGTCTGAGAAGACCTCCTGTGACAGTCACTGAAAAGCAGCATCCCACAGTACTCAAGGCAGAGAATCATGAATAAGCTTGTGAAAGCAAAGTTTCTTATGTTTCTCATTTATTGCTTTAGAAAGGGTGTTCTAGTAACTTAGTTGGAAGTGCTCACTCCCACATTTATTAATCAAGTTTTCTAAACCTCAAATATCCTCCTGGAACAGGAAAGAATCTGTGACCTTACTTGTTCCAACATTCTGACAAAACAATGTATGATTTGGCTTAATCGCTTTGGCATTGTGTTCTTCAGGTATTGATGCTTATACACCATTATTAGCACATTGCAACACCTGCTACATTGGCAGTGCCTTGGAAGTGGATGAACTGCTAATTAAATTTCTGGTATAGCTACCCTTACCCCTTACTGAAAGAGCAAGGAACAAAAATCTCTGGATTGATTTGGTGCTTTGAATGAAAACTACAATCAGAACATAACTCTATACAATTAAATATATAGGCTGCAACATCATGAGAATGTTTGATCAGTATGCTAAAAAAAAAAAAAAAAAAATTTACACCCACCAACTCCCTATAAATGGGGGCAGTATTGCATAGCCAATAAACATATATTTCCAGTAACAACTTAATAGTTCTAGCTGGATATTGAGAAAACAGATGTCTGAAAAGCATTTCATTCCCCCTGCTGCAGAAAACAGATTCTTTGCCAATACACTAAAGATGTTTTAAAACAATCTTTTAAAATAATCTTATGAGGGAAGAGGTATCCTTAAAGTAAAGGACAGAATTAGAAACTATATTCCATTTGATTTTGCCACACTTCCACTGGGAACATTTGAGAATTGAATCAAGTTAAATTCATTCAAATAAGAAGAAAAATGCTGTAAAAACCCTCAAAAGGCCTATTCTGCAACAAACATTGGACTAAAACCAAGAATACTCAGCACTGTACTAATCTCTGCTCTATGCAGGACTGACTATTGCTCTGAGTAATGCTACACTGTGCCTGCAGTTTAACATCCACTTTCGCAAGAGAAAAAGAAATAGCATAGCAAGCATACAGCTTCAGACACCTCCTGCTATGCTAACAAGTACACACTTTTATAGCCTGCACAGTACAGCATCTACTTAAATAGAGGAAAAAAAATCAAAACCTAAATCTTACATTCTTGTGCATATTTAACAACTGCAGAATTTTGCTGCGGAGGCTACTGCTACAGTTTTTAAATTGTATAGAATTATATTTGTATCTAGCTGTATTTCTGCAGTCATAAAACCAAGCTATTAATTGCTTAAAGCACTTTACTCATTACTAACACTAACACAGCAACAGATCTATTTAAAGCATGTATAAATACATGAGGAAGCATTTGGCAGATGACTATTTTAGATTAAAACCTCTCCTTTCAGGTTTCCAAGCAGATAATGCAGTGGTCCCCAAATTGTACCACCTGCAGGCAATACTGATCAAGTGATACACTCTGGGCAACATCATATTCTGCTCTTTCAGCTTCCATTCTAACCTTTAATTTCCTGTGGCAATAAACACATAGCAATGTTAGAATAAGGACCACCCCATTTAGGATTCAAACCCAAACCACAACAGCTAGAAACTTAAAATCATTTTCCAAGCATTGCACTGTCTCATAGTAGAGTAAGGACCGTCCTAGGCAGCTATCTGTAACACATGCTTCTCCTGCAGTGCTACAGAACCAGAGTTTATGTCTTCAATTCTTTAGCTGGTAGGAGATGTTTTGTGATTGATTTTAGCATGCAGACATTTCACAAGGTAGAAAGAAGCAAGATTCCCTCACTGAAGAGGATTAACAAGAGAGAAGAAAATGGGGAAGAGAAGAGACAGGGTAACAGCAACATGCTATATCCCTCATGCATGTCATGAAGAAGAGACAGCTATTTTAAACACCTAAATAAAATAACTTTTTGGTGAACTATCTCATTGTAAAACTGTTTGGAAACAGGATGTGACTAAAGGGTGTGTTGTGTGGGTTACCTCAGGAAAGACATGGTGACTAAGGACAAGCGCACATCTGAACACTGGACTTTGCAAAAGGCAGAAAATGAAACACAATGGCTGACATCACCCACAGGCTGAAAGGAAAAGGAGCACAAGAAGTTGAAGCTGAGGATATAAGGGGAGAGATGTGAGAACAATACAACCAGCATTTATCAGCTACTTTTTGCATGACCTGGAGGGTGCAAAAACAGGAGCCAGAAAAGACAAATGGAAGGTTGTAACACCTAATATAGACACAATAAGTGGAAGCTGGAATTCAGTTTTAGCATTGTGGATAGATAACATGGACAGGACAGTCACATAAACAGAAAAAATAAATCAGTGTGTTTGAGAAAAAGGTTTGGATACTGATTGGATGTAGAGTGTGTTGAAGAGGAGTTCTAGGATATGGCCTGAATGGGAAGTAAAGGTCACCTGCAACCAAGCAAACGGACGAAGGAAGTTGAGGAAGAAAAACGTACAAAGTTACATTTGTTTGTGATTAATCAGAATCTAATGCAGCATTCTCCAGAACAGCTGTGAAAGATTTAGCATGAGATGCAGATCAGGATAGAGACAAAGGTCCAAAGAGGGGAAGCAGATAATATCTGATGAAATGATACCACCTTCAGTAAGATGTCAAAAGAAAAGAGACAGAAGGGAAAGAGAACCCTGTACCATTCCCATTAAAGCCAGGGTAGAAGGGGGTGTTCACACAACACAAGATGAAAAAGCTCTTTTGGTAAAAGAAGTAAGAGAGAGCTTCACCAATACCCTTCTTATCATGATCTTCCATTCAACTTGTGCAGACAAGGACTTACTACYTTCAGTACTGGTGCTGACTTAATTAGAATTAGCTCTAGTATCTATATGCAGCCCTACACTGTGTCACACAGACATATCCCATATTTTAAAGAATAAGGGGAGGAAGTAGGCAATGAATCAAGAAAAAACAGTACCACTAATTCCAATTAAGAGAATACAGAGAGGACGAGTTTTACAAACTACTTCAAATGCATCTAAGAAGAGACGATGAACACAGAATGATCTTACATGGAAGGAAACATCAGAAACCCTAGAGAAAACTGTTCCACTGAAGTGCAGGGCACAGACACAGATGGAGGAGAAGATAATGAAAGCAATTAACGTGGACCACGAACGTGGAATGAGACAGTAAAGACAACAGGCTACAAGACAACAGAAGTTTGGTGTCAGCTATTTTTGAAGAATGAGGGAAGCGGAGCCTGGTTGTCATCTGCAAGTGGAATGAAGAAGAAGGAAAGGACTAAGCAAAGGTGAATAGAGATCCACAAGCATGACAGCAACAGTGTATTTTAAGATTCCCATCTAGCCAAATCTAAGGTGCCAAGTAAGGCAAGAAAGCAATCCCAACCACGAAAGTCTTTCAGAGTTAGGAGAGGCTGGAAATGAAGAAAGTGGGCAAGTATCCCAGCAAGGCACTGTGAAAGAGTTTTATGAAATTGCTCCTGTGATTAATGTACTAGAGGTGAAGAATAACATTGTACACAGTTTGCATCTTTTGAAGGAGAAAGGAGTTCTGGAAGATCACTGCAGTAACTTTGCATTTTGTTAAGCAAAAAAAGAGCAATTCCCAAGAATAGGCATGAGGAAATAGTGCATTCTGAAGAGTGTTAATTAAAAAAAAATAAATCTGTTATTTAAGAAACGTCACCAACCCCAGAAGACGATGGTTGCAATCTCCTACATGGACATGAAAGCTTTAGAAATTTGTGTCTAGAGGGCTGTATAATTTAGACCTAAAGCAAACAAGGTTAAGCCCATCCAGCTATTTGGAATGAGTTACTTCTTCAACAAGCACAGATCCTAATACTATGCTAAGAAACTGGTATCTACATGCTACAAACAATCCAAATTACTACTTGAAAAAACCCAAATGTTGGATGAGTCTGTGCAGGATCATGATCAAATCTTATGCAGCAAATTAACACAGTGAAGAAAATTACCAGAAATAAGCTATGAAGATCAAATACACATGATGATAGTAGGCAGAGAGAGATACTCACTGAATCCTCGTCTTGAATCATCTGAACTAAATTATCAAGTACTGGAGTGAGATTTCTGAGGGAAGAAAAGTTAGGGAGATGATGAAATCAGCAGCTTCTCCTCGTCCATTCTCTTGTTATTGAAAAGAAAAAAAAAAGCCTTACTTGGATTTCATGTTGTTAAAGTTTTTGCCTAACGCCAAGTGTCTTATCGATCGGTTTTTACTAAGCCAGACTACAAGGGTTGAGAGGTCAGATTCTAGGCCTGTAAAGAATCAGATTAGATTAAGAATTAAAACACATTTTCACAAAAGACTCAGGGTTCAATTATTAAAGCTATATTTATTCAATCCACTACATCAGTGTACTAATTTAAATAGCTCTAGAAAAAATTCCATTCTTCTATTTTTAAGTCTTTATTTTCTTTTTGGCCTATTTTTCCATAAGAATAAACATGAGCCATTGTGCATCTCAGAGCCATTGGCTCTAAAGATAAGCCATTTAAATTTCCATCCTAACCAGCCTAATCATCTCTCCTAATCTGAGAGACTGCAGGCATCTCTCAGAAAAAGAAAGAGGAATGTAGTCCTTTATCACCTTGGGACCAAGGAATCCAAGGTTTAATCACCCAAGAGTGGGTCCCTAGTATTGTGAGGCAAAGTTGCATGTTCCTTCAAGAATTTTGAGACATGCTAATTGTTATTCAACCTCAACAGAGATGTGTACCAACAAGGTCTCAAAGCCTGCAGATGCAAAGAGGCTAACATAACAGGTTATAAATAAAATGATCTGGGGGTAAAAAAAAGAAAAGGTGATTTTTATTCTGTTCACGAATGAGAAAAATAGCATGTTGTAATATAGTATGCCTAAACTACTGGTGGATTTGAAGATTCCAGTATTTAGATTACTATGAATTAGGATCCAAATCCACAGGATAATTTTGATGCCAAATATCTTTATTGATTTATAAAAATCAATCTCTCTAAATAATTGGTCTGAGTCAGTAGCTCCCAAAGCTTTCTACTTGCCAATGCAAACATTCTGAATTTTCAACCGTACGGGGAATCTCTCTTTGAAGTACTTCCATATTTGGCTGTCAGAGAGGCAAGCACAGCTAGGTGAATTCTTCCATTCCACACATCTACAATTTAAGTTTGCAAGAAGGGGAACCAGCTGGCATYGCCAGCTAGCAAGCACAGAGCCCCCAAAGCAGCAACAGTCCAAAAACTTTCCACTGATTCAGACAGGCTTTCTCTGATCTGAAGATGGTCGACTGTTTGCTCCAAACTTCCCTTTCTGCTTCTTCAGTGTCATGACCTCAGCTCTGTTCCATACCTGGTCTTTCCTCTCCCCTCCTTCTTTCATCACACTTTCATTTCTGATTTAGCTTCTCATCCTCTCTTATTTAAACCCATTTGCACAAAAACCTGTAGATCTAGTAAGATGCTTGCTGCCATCACTTTTATTCTGCTGTGTTATGCCTATCTCCAACAAAACAAACTTTTGAGGCTAGAGCTAATAGTTTAACATCTTTTATACTCCTTATAGCGATGAGAGCTCTCAGACTGAGACGGTCCCATAAGTAATACGGTCAATGAATCATAAAGCAAGAGCAGCTACCCTTGATTACATTGCGAGCTGAAAGAAAAAGCATTTTTCTCGGATTCTGGACTTGCATGACCCTCCATTCCTGTTCTGTGTACTTACCATTGTCTGAAATATCTAGGCTGGTGATATTGTGTATTTCTGCTATGCATCCTTCCAAGACTTGTGCACCTCCCGATCTCAACTAGAGATAAAACATCAGCCATTTTTGCAAACTAGTTAGGGTTTTGAGATCA
This sequence comes from Apteryx rowi, assembly GCF_003343035.1. Classification (NCBI taxonomy): domain Eukaryota; kingdom Metazoa; phylum Chordata; class Aves; order Apterygiformes; family Apterygidae; genus Apteryx; species Apteryx rowi. The sequence continues at coordinate 2,844,367 of NW_020450761.1, forward strand.
TACAGAAAACAGTGGTAGGAGCTTTGAGAAAACAGAGGATACTAACAGTGGCAAAAACAACGGCAACAGAAGTTACAGACATCGAAATGACAGCCTATGCACACATTCCTACTATTCTCATTCCCATCCTTCACTGTCACTACATATGAGAAAATATATATGAGAAAAAGGATTCTCCTTACTTTCTTTTTAAACTACTACTCAGCAGTTAAATCAGGGAAAGATTTAAATGGTGTAGACAATAAGAATCCCTTAGCACTTCTGCTGGGCAGTGACTGCACAACTTTGGTGCAGGTTCCCTATGTAAATGGGCCAGGATATTTTCAGTTCCAGTGAGAGAAAGGTTTGTCACAGTATAAGAACATGCAACACTGTTATCCTTGAATTCCACTACAGTCAAGTCTTACAGCAAGCATCTTCTTTTAGCTCTTAGCACCATGAGAGGGTGCCCAGTTCAAAGACGAGAAGCCAAATCAAACTCAATGGAATTACGTTTCCTCATCAATAAAAAGAACATTAAAATAACCCAATTGTAAAACGGCCATAGAACACCATAAATGAGAGAATCAGTAATTTACCTTGTTCTTTATTTAAAAACAGGAACAAAAGAGAAACTTAATCTAAAATACTAAATGAAATTTCAGGATTTAGTGAATAAGCAATGAAATGGCCTAAGGGAAAGTACCAACATTAAGAACCAAAGTTATGAAAACTTACACACTTAGATACTAATGATATTGAATTAAACAATGCAACATACTTTTTCCAAAGGAGCAAAGTATCTTCATATTTCTTGCAGCTACTGCAAGCCCTCTAAAATGCATTTCACTTCATGATCATCACCCAGAAAAAGACATAAGCAAAAGGGGAAAAAAGTTCTACAAAAATTCTATTTTTGCAAAACATCACTCTGGTTGCTTCAAAAAGGTTTTCAAACATAAAATAGCCATTTCAACTCCTGTGCATAAAAAATGAGTAATATTTTACTTAGTTTACATACGTGGCCAAACATCCTGAATCAAGCTGCCAGTATTTCTATGAATAGTCTCTTTTACCCATGCTATAATTAAGGAACCAGAAATGTCTGATAGCAGTATTTTTCAATAAAGTCTTGATTTGGCACTTTTTGGAAAGTTTGGGATTTGTGATTGGTTAATGAGCAGTTCAACGTGTTGGCCTAAGCATTTTAAGAACAGTGGTGGTCAACGGCAGCATCTAAATTGTAAGTCACACCTAGAAGTATAAAGGTACAGAGTGTAAGATGCCCTTCCTCTTTTGCATGGAACAGAACCTACATATCCTTCATCTCATCCTCTACAGTAGCGGTCAAATTAGTAATCTGTATTTCGGCCAAAACTGGTGCAATTTTAACTTGACTTTGTTTATATAAGAGCATTTGTAACACTTGCCATATGAATGCCAAAATCATTCAGTTCTGCTCTGTGATTCTCTGGCAGACTTGGCCGCTACAAGGCAACCATTTTACACAGCCTTCCACATTGATTAGTGCAGAATTGATGGAGCAGACAGATTATACGTGGTCTTGTCAAAGTCAAAAATAAAAAGGTGATTTACATACAGACTACTTCAATCAGATATTACAATTTAGTTTTCACTGTAGCCAAATTTTCAATTTGTCCTAAAACAATATAATTAGTTGTAGCAGAAGATTTAGTTTAATGAAAACAAATTTTAATCATTTTTATATTAAAATACCAGCATTAAAAGTCAGTTTGTGTGATAAGAAAATTCATTTTTAGAGAAAAAGGTCAGCAAAGATAAAGGATTACATTATCTATTGTTTATTGGTGTAAGTTCTGTAAACTAAAACTATACTCACAATAGGCTTCTAAATGTTTATGCTACATATACATTAAGTGTTGAAGTGAACAGTTTTCCCAAGAGCAACTTTCAACCTTGTACCCATTATTCTATATTCAAAATCTTAAATACAGACACACACGCATGTGTGCAAATGTTGATATCTATGAAATTGGAGGGACATAAATTTTGATCCTAAAACTCAGACCATTATCACAGCCGTACTAAAATCTCGTGTATATATAAAAGCAAAGATTAACTGGACGGCTATTTGTCAACATGGACCATAATACTGAAAACAAAACTCTGCAACATCTCCTGTATGACATATTTATGAGACTACAAATGCTAGTTCTTCTTTAGAAAATGAAGAACAAGCCCTTCAACAACCAAAAAAGCCAAGTATGTTCAAAGTTATGACGTACCAATATGGGAAGTGGAAACAAAGCTGCTTATTGATTTAATAATTAAGGTAAAGCATGAAGGGTACTTACACAGTGACCAAGCTAAGGGAAGCAGAAGGGAAAAGAGTGAAATATATCAGTGCTGAGCAGGTAGAAATAAAAGTGTAATTTTCATAGTTTAAAAAAAAAGAAAAAAATAAAAGAGCAAGCAATATAAAATGATTAAGCTTGGTGTTAGTATACCAGCAAATTATGGGAGCAAATTAAAAGTGGTGGGAGGGGGAAGGAACAGAGAGATTTATCTTTCCACAGTGGGGTACAGTTTGCCTGACATAGGGAAAAGGGCAAAGCTGAAACGCCAGCTTTATGGCCTTGTAAGAGTGTGTGCTTGCAGGAGCAGGAAGTAGTGCAGATCGCTGGCTCCGAGCTTTCTGCGGTTTGTTTCTGGGGGAACACCACCCTGCCCACGGCGCAGGTGCTGGGCCCACTGATCATACTTCCAGCTTCTGGCACATTAATTCCCCCATTGCATAATTTCTTCTTTCCAAAGCACATGAGAATGAATAAAGCTTAGTGATGTGAAAAAAATGTTAAGAGAAGGATCTAAGGAAGTGCTGTCAGTTTTAAGGGACCAGCTACAGATTGCATCTCTTGCATATGTTCCAAGTTCACTGTTTGCTTTGGAAGAGGCAGCCTACACCTAGGAACTGCTGAAGTAACCAAATCATGGAGGGGAATGTAACACTTTGAGTTGGGCATAATTCCTCCCTTTCTGTCACAAGAGTCTACCACAACCACTTTTGCCTTGATGTCCAGTACAGCTGATCCTTCCATAACCCATCCGGGGAGTTATTTAATACATTGCATTCAGTTCCAGGCCTTGAAGATAGGTTTAAGTTTTCACTCCTGTCAGCCTTGGAAGGTTTACATGCTAAGTTATATTCTCATTATTGAAGTTTGCATTTTATTGATTTATTTTTTTAAGGCTAAGATTACAGGAATCCATTTTTGTTACTTTAATTACTCCTCCCTTTTCCTTTTGTCCTCTGAAAGAAAAATTATTTTCCCACTGATCTATCCCCTCAGAAGTCAGCAGCATGTGTGCTTGACTTGAAAGCTTTTGTATTTGGAATTTACATGTAGTGCTCTTCAAAGGAGATCATTTTTTAAAAGTATAAAATATCAAAACAGACTGTGAAATACATTCATGTTGATTTGTTTTTTTCTTCATAAAGAAATCTAAGCACATTCCAAAAGCAATCAACCACAGACCTAAGGCAAGGATTACTGCACCTCAACCATTCATCAAGTTGTGTGTTTTCTATTTAAAGGGAAACCATCGCATTTCAGAGGCACTTCAGGAATAGCTAATACTCGGGTAAGGGACATGGAAAGGTCTGTCTAACAGGTAAGAAGCTTCCTTTGCAGTTTAAAAAGGAAAGGGTGCCACTCAGCTTGGGAAGCCCAGAGCTAAAGTTCCTTCTTGTTCCTGTTGGCCAAAGTCCTCACAGTTCCCTATGTGCATTTGCCTCACCAGCTCCCCAGGATCACAGCTGATCTTTTATCATAATCTGTAGCCAAACAGATATCAGTCTTATGGGAGCAGAGACAGTCCTGAGAAACAAAGTGCGTAGCAAAGCACAGAGAAACAAGAGGGAATAAAGCAAAGCAATCAAGCTTTCACTTTTTTTTTTGTATTTATTGTAGTGACATATAAAGCCATTTGCATAGTGCCTCTTAAGTTAACAGCATGTTTCCATCATCTCTTACGAGAATTTCCTTTTGAACTCAACTCCTTAACTGATCAGGAAAGCAGAATTTCTCCCAAGATTTAAAAGTGAACCTGCAGAAGAGGACACACGTCTCCAGAGACATTTGGGAGGAAGAAGTTCAAACTGCAGAATTACCTTCAGGGCATGCAGCTTCCTGTGGCCTGTTCAGTTTTGGCACCATGGAAAACCCTGCTGCAGGGTCCTGTACAACTGCAGCGCCACAGAGCAGATGCTGTCATGCAGCAAACAGCACATTGGTTCTAGCTAAAATTGCTATTGCAAGGAGTATTTGGTCACTGAGATATGCTGCAGGTGCTCTGAGTTTTAAGCTTATTATTTATGACATGGCAGCACACAGCAGCTCATTTTTACCACAAATGCTTCTCTGATTACTACCTTTCCCACAACTTTTGATTACAGAGGGAGAACATCTGGCCCAGTGGATTTCAGGAGAATTCCAATTCCAAGTCAATGCATCTTTTGAACACATCCTGATAAATAATCCTTACCTCACAGCTACTGAGATCTAAAGACACCTCCTTCAGATTGTGATTACAAGCCAGGCCTAATAAAAGCGCTCTGAAAAAGATCAATATTAGAACCATTTTTTTTTTAAAGCAGCTTTACAACATCATCATCATCTAAACAATCACAAGTTAATACGCCTATAATAGAAAAGCCATTTCAAAACAAAACCACGTCAACTGAGCTGTTATTTCTTGAATGACAATGGCAGCGCAAACATGCTGTGCCACCCTGTGAACTCTCCAGCAGCTCAACGACTGCAAGGATGCAATGCGAATAAACAAACAGTAAAACTAACTGCACATCAACAGTTAATATGTTCATCAGAGATTAATTTTCTTCAACATCTGCTTTAAAAGAGCATCAAATGATTACAAGAAGAGTGTTCTATTGTACAGCCATACTAACTCTCTTGTTTTTGCAAAAATTCAGGAAAAAATGGGGCTTTTAATAAATGCAAGATGCACTGCAGCCAGCCATATCAGCGGAGCACAATGTCTGTAACACTCAAATGCTTGTTCGCATTGAAGCTTCACATCATTCTCCATTTCTGTAACCTGATATATCCACATTTCAAAATGCTATTACAGAACAACGGTACCCTTTGTCTTTAGATAGCATGGCCAAGTGGTGCCTCATGACTGATTATGACTTTCACAAATCCATCTTTAAAGACAGTTGTCCTACAGAAGTTTGGTTCCATATATAAAAGTTAGTATTAATAATCATGTTTGTATTAATACTGTTAAATCAGGAGGCCCAATAGTATATGTCTTAAAGAACGAGCAAACACAATCTATGCATACATTCTAGTATCTTTAGCATATAGGCTGCTTCAGATTAGTTACTGAACAGAGAAAGAGAAAGACTTCCGTCCCAGATTTCATTTCAGCCAATGTTAAGCTAATAGCATCCAAACTACTGATACAGAGACAAAAATCAATCCTTTTTGCTGAGCCATTTGCCTAAACACTTGCTATGCAAGCGATGCGTAAAAGACATATTTAGCATGTGTGCAACAGAATGTTTTTCATTTAAACCTATTTATAGCTGCCCTGTAAAATACATTTAATATTTGTGCTCAGTTACCTCCCTAGACTATTAAAATACACATTTTGGAAAAAATGTGAAAGCTCAGCAACAGTTTTTATAAATTTTTAGTTCATCCCTGTCTAAACTGCCTTTCCAAACATGCATTCATACAAAGTTAGCCTGACAGATGATAAACTTTGTAAATAACTTGTTAAATATTTTGAGGCCACATAAAAATTATAGCGCAACCATGAAAAAGGCATGTTTAAAAAGAGACAGTGTGCTGCTAAAAATGTACTCTCTTCACAGAAAAGTTTTTTTCCTAACATCATTTACTATAAACTTACCCCGAGAAAAACCTCTCAATTTCTCAACTTTCTCGTGAAACATCACCAACAATCAAAGACACTGCAGGCAGAAATGTTGTATCTATACAAAACCACTATGTTTAAATTGCACACCTGGTGATACCTGGAAAAGTCTGGTCAACTGAGGTACAGAGAATGCAATGATTGGCCTTGTAACTAAGATTTGGATAAGAAGCAGATCAGAAATTTTTCTTGTTATAGCATTGACAGATAACAATGCAATTTTTGGCAGTATGTAAACTAACAAGAATTCCAACATACATTTAAATAGGGAAAAGAATGTGTATAATCTGCTTCACTCAGTTAAAAAAAAAAAAAGCTATAGTAACACATTAGCTACATTAACTAAATATAATAACTAAAAGCACCCTTTACTGCCCATTAAAAGGCATCCTCATCAATATGGCTTTATTAGCAAACATCTTCCCCCAAAGGCCTGGTTTATATTAACAGTTCCATCACTGTACAAGCAAGTGCAGCTTCCACCTCCCTCTCTGACTAACCAACATCTTTAAAATCACAGAATTAGTAGACGTGATTTAATTCCCCAAAACTGCAGATCTAAAGGAAGCTGATAAATTAAATTAAAAAATTAATCAAAGCTATGATGCAATAGAGTGGCTAAAAGGGGAATTTGGGAGTCAGGATATCGGGTATCTGCACTGAGTCTTTTTGGCAGCAAACTTGATCCTGAACCATTCCTTTAGCTCTGTGACTGCTAGTTCATGACACAGAACAGGAGCTTCTCCTTGTATCAGGACTTTTGCAGAGCCCAAGCTGTTGAAAGGTTTTTGATACACACTGATCAAAGATGCTAGAGAAATACTAATATTGTATACCATATTATTTTTCCTATTATTTCTGGAAATCATCCCTCATCTGCTATTTGTCATTGCCAAGTAAGCCTGTCTGAAAACAGGTGTTTTCAGTGATTTCATCATCTTCAGTGATTTCTAGGGTCTTAATTGTTCTGTAGAAGCTCTGTAATTTCATATAGTTAAGACCAAAAGACTAAGCAGCTTCCCCAGGAAATACCATGCCCTCAGCGGTATTAACACCAGAATAACTTCCACAGGATACTTTTGAAGTGTATTAGGCAGTCCAAGCAGGATTACTTTCAGAGGGAAAACAAGGTGCACTGAAGATCATGGTTCTCTGTGGTGTTGTTAGAGACTTGGCTCAGCCAAGAAAAAGCTCAGGTCCAAGAAAAAGCACAACAATGAAACTGCCAAACAACGTTAGTGGCTCCTTGCTACCCTCTAGGCAGTGATGAGCATTGCCATCAAAACAAAATAAATGAAGCCAATGCCATAATGCGAGCCAACTTACCGTGGAATGGCTGTCCCAAGATTGCCTGTGTACAGGTGGATGTTGGAGCAATGCTCCCTTCTGCAGCTCTCTGTGCTGGTGAAGCATGTTACTCCTCTCAGCTCATCCTAAACTACTCAACTCTTTAGTTCTACCAATAGCACTCAGGTGAGTAACTCCATCTAACCAAATTCAGTCAAACTGAGCCAGATTAGCTTAAACATGATCCATGGGGTAGGTTTTTCTAATCCAGATCACTTTGGCTGAAAAGGACTGGAAAGATCTCGTTAGCTACGCAGCTGGGAGATCAAGGAGTCACAAGTATTTAGGACATATTCATACAGTAACATCTTCCATTTGTAGAGCACACACTGGCCAAAACTCCTCAATATCACAGGAAACACTCATCATGCCAGGGGGAAAGCTAAATATGAACCTTAGCCTTTGGGGCCTCTGATCTTTCCTAATCTGTACAGACATTAAATGTTTCATGGCATTCTTTTTCTCTGCACTACTGATTGTCCTGTGTCTTAGTCACATATAACTTCTGCTCTTCTTGCTTCACTACACATAATTCCCTGCTGCCTTCCACCACAGAATCAATATCCTTAAATTAAACAGGATCAACCAATATATTTTCAATAATCACTGTCTGTTTGAAAATGCATCAATACCGTATCTTCCTAATCTTAGCAGTCTTGAGACAGCAAGCAAAAGTATCGTAGTGAACACAGTGAAAGATCAGAGCTAAAGCAATAGGCTCATGCAGCTGAATACTGAGTTCAATTCATTGCATCTTATTTAAGCATTGTATTGTACTCTGTCCTCTCCAGTGACAAACTGCACTAAGCAAAAATTCCCCCAAACAACGTACACTGTTCTTTCATGTGTGGCCCTTGTAACTTTTTTCCCCCTTAGCTTCCCTCAGATTCCACCCAAAGTTTTCCATCCAGTACTTAATAAGTTTCCTTCACCTCCCACATTTCTGGTTTTGCCATCAACTCCCACTCACTAGCTACTCCCTTGCCAAGTTACTGACCACTTCCCGCCTCTGTTTCCCCTCAGAAGGCAGGCTCCTAACTATACAAGTGTAACCAGAGGCTGTGTCCAGACTAGAATTTTGGAAATATGTTACTGGAAACAGTTACTGAACATGTCCAGATGTCGACTATGGATGGGGTTATTTATGTTTTATGTTTTTATTATATGTTTTGTAACGACTACCGAGTTGAAGCTTTTAAAAGAGCTTTTTCTTTAATTTAGCCCAATAAACACAAGGCTTTTGCCAGAATCACAGGATGGCCTATCTAGATTAGGTTTACCTGTCTAGACCTATTTTGATTTTAAAACACTCCTTTAAATTCCAGTTATCAAAAGTTCAACACAGTTCAAAACTGCATACATCACAGGAAGGGTGACACAGGGCTACACAATTTCCCTGCACTAGCTATAAGAGGAATTCCTCTCCAATATTACATGGGCAAGGGAACATACAATCCACATACCCAGAACCCCTTATCTACAGCATGGGTGACATAAGGAGAAGAGAAGCATTACCCTTCACTTTCCTAGAAGTTGCTGCTATCATCTCTCCCCCTGAAATGAGGGCATACCTCCGCGCAATAGGTCTCTCCTCCCAAGCACTGCAACAGGTTCAGTTTCACAATGGCTCTTGCAATACTGTAACCTCAAAGGAATGGCATTCACACAAGTATATAATACCATTTTACTGTGAAGCAAACAGTTTTGTTTGCAAACCACAAAGCTAGAAACATATCACAAAAAAAAGCTGATGGAAGCTAAACAGCTGCGACATTCACACATAACAAAATACGATTAATAGTCTCAACTGTGAGATGGAAACAACATTTCTTGAATGCGTGAACATTATGAAACTCACTCTTGCAATGTAAACAATGTAAAAATGGAGAAAAATGCAAGTAAAATCCTTTGCCCTTTGTTTTAAATATGGAGCACTTGCATAGTAACAATGCAAACTAGGTCTTAGGTAACAGGAGAAAATGAAATGAAATTCTTACTTTAGAGGCTCAGGAGGGAGTTTAGTTCCTGAAAGATTTATCTGCATCAAAGCAAGGGAACTGCTGAAAAACTGTTTGAAGGAGGGAGGGACTTCTTTTCCTTTTCTGTAAGTAAACAAATTCATTAAGTAGTAGCATCTGGGTACTCCTTATTCCAAAAAATAGTGAATGCAAGCTGTCAGGATGGTAATGACCTTTTACTAGTGTTTAATTTGTTGTACCTTGAACTGCTTTACAATCAATGGCTCTAAATTAGCTCAGAAACATGATGTCATCAAAACAGTGATTCAGCAACACTCCTCAGCATTTCACTGCTGCTCAGAAGATATTACTACCTAATTTCTCTTTGGTGAACTATACAGAATGATCATTTAGGTCTGATTAGTAGTGAACACACTCATCTTATGAGCAAAAGATCAAATATGATATTAGGAAAACACCAAAATCGTCTTTTCACCACTAGAAATGATTACTTAACCCTGGAGTAGCTTACCCTCAACTAGGTATCACCTCTGAATAAGGACCCAAGCACACAGATATGAAGAAAAGGGAAGCTAATGTTGATATTTCCTATGATGCAAGTATTCTACAAAGCCAAAGTTCAGTCTTAAAGACTTTCAGAAGGACTTCTCTCCCAGAAAAGGAAGAAGAAGAAAAAAATTTTTGCTACCATCATCAAATCACGAAAAATCTATACTTCAAAAATCAAATTTAAAGATGGACTTCAAAGCCTGATATCATGTCTCTTAGAGACACAAGATGTATATAGATTCTTTGCTGCACCAGCATTATAAAAAATATATTAGACAAGGTAGCTTACTTTACAGCCATCTAGCAAAGAGTGGAAAGGGAGACAAAATATTTTGCTTGGGATAAATAACACCTCTTTCATATAGACCCTTTTATAAAGTCTTAGGCTTCTTCTTAAAAAGAAAAGTGCAGCACGAGCAACAAGACATTATAAAACAAAAATTCCAGGAGTTAAGAATAAAGTCATTTAAATTATACCTGTGAGAAAAAAGTGTCCTAGAGAGGCTAAGGACAGCTAGATGCTGAAGACATCCACGAAGGAGGGCCCCACACACCTGGTGAAAAAAAGGAAGACTGATTTAGTTCACATTAAATTAAAAAATGTACCTGAGGGTGAAGGGTGGGGAAGGTTTATTTTGTATTTGAATCTGCACAAAAATATACTTTACCATATCTAGCGCACATTCCGTGTTGGATAAATCCAGATGAACAAGTGCATTTGGCTGGGCCAAAAAATTGTACAGGTTCTTTAATTAAGGGGAAAAGAACATGCATGTTAATTTTGATATTGATGAAACAAACTACTGGATATCTACTTCTGAAATATATTTTAGGCTTTTATTATAAAATTGCACCACAACAGCAGTGTCTGAAATGTCTTCTCACCTAATTTAAAACCTGTTTTACTTTTGAAGGCTACCGTTCGTTAAAAAGACAAAAGAATGGTGCCCAGACTACAAACAAGCAGTACTTTGATGCACAAGTCTTGAGTTATCTTGCAATCCATTTTGCCCAGAAATGATGATTAATTTAGTTAGAAATAGCTTGGAATGTCACTCAGATTGCTGTCACATTTCTGAAAGGCTAATCGGTTTGAAAGTTTAAAGCCAGTCCCTTTAGGCATATGAGGGAAGCAACTAATTCGTGTCTGAAGCCTATGATTATTTTTTACTGTCAACAGTGCATTAAGGGCTTAAGAGAGAATACAGAACTGGTAACAAGATTTTAATTATTAATGTCTTTAGTAATACACAGAATATATCATCTGCATGTTAGTTTATGTAAAAGTTCTTGCTACATACTGTTTTATTTTGGACTTTTTTAGTCACCCAGAACAATACAAATACAAAGATAAAAGTATGACCTAATTCACAGAAACATGGAAAACTCAACTCCACATGAAATCCAGCCAAACAGAGCGTGTTACATACTTCTAAAATAGAATCATCTTAAAATTAGGTCATTTAGCCCATATACCTACAGTGAAAGAAAGGTCCCTACTTAAAAATCCCTGTGCTCTGCTAGGGTTAAAATTAAATGCTATATAACACGATTTCTTGGCTCCTGCTGGAAAATTGTTCCACAGATTAAGAGATCTCAGTGTTAAAAATATTCTTCTTTGAACCATATATCTCTCTTTGACAGGCTAAGAAAAGCCTGACTTTTCATGCTTATGTCCCTTAAAATATTGYAGGCAGACATCAGATTTCTTTAACTATTTCCTGTCAATGATACACACTTTCTTTTAGATGTTTATCCATTATGATATTCTCTCTTCGAGAATGATTCAGTCTGTATCTTTATTTCTATTTAACTATTTATATTTGCCACTTCTTTAAATCCTCTTGTCCCATTGAAACTTTCATTTCTCACATCTGAAAAGACTAGTTCTTTGAATGCACTGACAAATCTGAAGCTTGTAAGATTTGTGAAAAAAGTCACACAAAGTTACAGGCAGATAAAGTCCTACTGCACTTAAAGTGCTCAGACTGAATGGCTCCCGTGCTGCTTATTTTAGACACTTAAGACTTAAAAGAATTAAAAACCTGACACTTATGTGCACAGAATTGTTGAAATAAGAGAGAAATACAGATGCGATAGTCAAAATCTGAATACATACAAATTGAGAATTCAGTGGTTTGTGATGTACAGAAGACAGAGCTGCACCATAGTGTCACTTGATATAGTAACATAAAAAGAGCTGCCCAATGGATTTTCAGTAAGAATTAAATTCTTCAAAGAATCATGAGTTTCATCTGCCGTGTGCCAAAGAGATATGCAGTTTTATTTATAAAGACAAAAAATACTTAAAACAAAAATGAATTAAATCTTTTCAAGTCAGAAGAAAACAATTGTTTCCAACCTTCCAATGAAAACTTTGCAATACCTTTTCCACTAAAAAGAAGACGAGTTTTTTAAATTTTGTTTTGACTACTTTCAAATAGCATTCAGAGTATATGCTAAGATTACTGAACCAAGTGATATACTTGCAGCTTCCTCATTAATCAGTAAAAGCCAGGGACTAAAAGCATGAACTAATACTATGTGGATTTGTTTAGTTGTGTGGGGTAACTCAGGCATTTGAGTGCATACTGAAGAGTAGAGAGCAAAATGTTTTTTTCTATCACTACCAGAACTGTACTGAAATAAAGGCAAAAAAACCTCCCACAAAATGGCTTTGCCGTTCTTTAAACAATAAATTAAAACATTCATTCATTCACAAATCAGAAGAATGCGCTTACTGAGAGATCATCACTGCGGAGAGCGTTCCCTGAGAGGTCAAGATAGACGAGTGTGTTAGCGATCAGCGAGTTGGCACTCAGTGACTGGGAAAGGCTATTCACCCCTGCAACAAAAGGTCAATATTCGACTTAGCTAGCTCTAGACAAAACCAGCCCAGCCCCTGTAAGTGCACAATGTCAGTGAACATACTGTCATACATAAATGTTTAATGACCTCCTGTTACCATCACTGTACTGCATTAGAGGAAGATAGACCACCAGTGAGCCACAAGACTCGTCTTTGTCACAGAATCACAGAATCACAGAATCGCTGAGGTTGGAAGGGACCTCTGACCCAGTTTTGCCTGGGTCAAGCTCCATCAGCTTCTCTGCAAAGCGAGTGCACTCTGCCCCTGATAAAATGGGCCTCCGTGCCCTGTAGGACCCAGATGCAGGGAAGAAATCTTTTTGCCAAGTCTGCAATAGCTTTAACAGTGCTATACATTTTGAAACAGATTTTAAAACATAGCTTACTCCATAATGTTAAGACAATGTCTTCTTGCACACAATATTTAGATAAAAGTATCTGTGGAAAGAGGTAAAAGTATCTGATGAAGACCAAGTACATTAACAATTATAATTTGCCAGGACTTCAAAAGCAATTGACAAGACCTAGAAGTTAAAAATATTTCAATTATGTATTTGCCTGTAATTTCAGAAAAACAGTTAGTTAATTAAAATATCAAGAGATGTATAAACACTCTCAATTCCTGTTAAGAACAAATACATATTTTTCACATTAAAATTAAAAAGCACGCACTGGGAACAAACTAGTCAGAGCTTTCCTTTCCAAAGGAGTTCTTTTAGCTTTTTCAAACACAAATTAGGATGTGGCTATTTCCAGCAAATACAACCTTCCTCTGAGAGCCTTGCAGCCTATTATTGAGTTCCTAATTTATTGCAGATGGCTATTGCTGCCTTTCAAGCACTACATGCATGTATTTCTTATGTACATAAACATCAATGTCTCCTTTAGCAGATGCAGTGATTTTCTTGTAAGTGCCTGGCCAAAGCTTTGAAGCAGGGAAGTGTTTTGATCTACTACATGATATAAGGTAACTTCCCAAAGCCACTGGTCAGTACAACTGGACTGGTATTCAATGGATGGAACATGTCCATTCTTCAGTTAAAAATTCTTATAAAACAGATTTACAGCGAGTATGTGAGGAAGCAGGTGGCAAGCCACAAGAGAGCAAAATACCCCAGTTCAGCGCTTTAGTTTTCCAAGCTTCCAATTATTAAGAAAGTCTCCCACATTAGTAGTGTGACTGTTGGCTTCAGGAGATTTTTGATGCTGGCCCTTCTCTGAAAAGAGTCAGAGGACAATGACTTTTTTGCCAAGACTCAAAACTACTGAATGTCTACCCTGTCTACAAAGGCACATAGTAAATGAAACCTTCTTGACCCTTTAAAAGATCTATTTAATGACTAGAGGTTATAGCTCTGGGCCCACTTTAGTGGGTCTTCTCAAGAACAGTATTTTTAAGCAACTACAAGTACAAGTTAATGTAATGTACTGTCCGCATCTCGAGAACCAATTTGGAGAACTCAGGAAGAGTGCCTAAGCTAGCTTTGGGAAGGAAAGCTATAAAACAATCCATAAGGCTCCTGTTCATTTCATGTTCAGAAAGGGCCAGTTGCTCAAAATCAGCCACATCACTGAAAGCATAATTCAAATGATGCCAACAAGGGTTTTTTTAATTGACTCAGCAGCCTTTGGCTCATGCTCAGAAAAGCAAGGCCTATCTTCAAATGGGCATACTAGAATTTTCCATTTAACTAGAATCTTCAAGTCTATAAACTTGTGTTTGAACTTCACCTACCTCATACTATACTTTAACAGTAATCTTGCTTTTGTTTGCAGACAATCTATCATGCTCTTTTACTGCTCTCAGGGGGCTCGGACTGTTAATAGCTCCTAGGAAATTTGAGATGCAATATTTGAAGAAAGATCAGCTGGGGAAGTTACTGCCCGAACTTGTGCTCAATCTTAGAAACTTATCTCAAATGGAAAGTAATTTTTAAGTAAGGTAGAAAACCAGTGAGGGATTGTAGAAAATTTCTGAAATTGAAAAGCTAAGAAAAAAAAAGAAAAGAAAAAGTTCACCTCTCTCACCAAACAAAGCTGGAAAAATTCATATGTCTTGGGAATCTACTGAATTCAAGGTCAGTAAAGAACTTCCCTAAACAAATGACATGGTTTCCTTAAGACACCTGCCTTCCCCAAAGAAAAAACCCTCAGTCTCACAAGTTCAAAAATAACCTTCGAAGTTACAAACCAATTCAGTACCGTCTTCTCAAGTTAAAGAAAAACTGGCTAAGGAGGACAGCTTTGCACACAACCAAAGTGGCGAAGCTGAGATTCTTCAGGTTCAGAAGGTTATAAAAATCCCAATTTTAAGGTGTTGCATATACAGTCACAGGGTCTCACTAACAGTGCATCATATCAGGCTTTTTTTTTTTTAAGGGAATTTTGAGGAGCTGCCATGGGATAATATTCAGGGTAACATTGTTTTCTGGATTGTAGTCACTGTAATGCAGTCTGCACTAGGATTCTCATGAGGTCAATATTAGTCATGCTGGAATATTTTTTCAGCTTTTAAGATTACCTTTAAAAGGGAAGTTAAAAAACCTTCCAAGTTCTGTTCATAATCTCAGAATTCATGTCTGCTGACTCGATTTTGTTGAAGGACCTCACCAAGCTAGCATTTATTCCTTACAGAGGTGGTAGTACAGACAGAGCACGTTCTTTACTCAACACTCCAGAGTCCTTGCAGAAAACTTTCAGACTACATGAAGAATAGCACAGGGTGAATGAACATACTAGAGTAGAAAGAATTTCTGTCTAATTCTTGATCATCTATTCTCAAGAATAAATGTATGGTTAGTCAATATTCTTAATCAATTGCTTGTCAGCAAAAATAGTTAGCAATAGAAAAAACAGTTTGAGAAAGCCTTTATAATGAAAATGTTGAGTGAATAAATTCAGGTTAGTGTTTACTATCAGTTAAATATAATAAGAGCTATGGAACACTTAAAAAAACCCACAAAAACAAAAACAAAAAAACCCCAAGCAAAAACAACACCCCACACCCATCCCAAATACCTCCAGGTCAACAACTGAAATTTAGAAAAAAAACACAGATTCTTCATGTCACACAGCAATAATAAAAAGGATAATAGAGCACAGCTTATATCTATTATGATCTAATATCTTTCATAGACTGTAATTCAGTCCTCTCTTCTAAGTCAACATCTGTGAAAAAGCTGTGATAACATAGTGCATTTTTTTTAATATTTATGTTCTATTCAAGAGAACCTTGGTTTGTGCACTCTGTTTAAGAGTTCACTGGGTCTATTATTTGTAAAAGAACAATTCAGAAAAGCCTGAAATCATCCTACTTGTGTTTCAGTGTTGTTAAAAAAAAAATACATATTTCAATTACAATAAATACATCAAGTCAGAATTTTGTAAATTATAAAACAAATAAATCTTTACTCAGAGCAAATTGTTCTTAACAATCATTCTCACAATACTTTATTTTGTGAAATAATAATCTTGTGCAAAACATTTGAGTAGCTTTCCAAATACCATTTGGAAAATTCGCCACACATTTGTGCTTCAGATATCTTTTTGAGGCATAAATGAAATATGTTCTTTATGCCAGTTCTAAATTAAACCTATTCCTTTACAATACAGGTTCCAGTCCAAGTCCTATACAAGTAAGAGTTTTTCAAAGGACCTAAACAGATGCAGAATCCAGCCCACAGTTCAGCAACCTAGTATGGTAGGACAAGGCCTGTACTGTGTTTGAAATATACATGTAAACCAATTACAGAATTGTTTTATTATTTTATAAACATGTGATAAAAGTTATTAAGATGAAAGTTTAAAACATTTTATAACAAAAAAAATGGGCATATTTATGAAACATACCTTTAGGTTACACAAAACATACCTTTAGGTGACAACGAGGTTTTAGATAAGTTTAAATGTTTCAGTCCCTTTGGAAGCTTGGCGAACTGAACACTTAAAGATGATACACCTGTTAGGAGAGCAAGAGAAAGCAGATGTTTTCAGTTTGCCCATGTGATCTCAGATTTTCCCAGCCATCCTGAGAGCGGTCAGCGATCACACTGGTGTCAAATGCACAGTGGCACAAACACTCTTACAGGAGGACAGCGATCTCTGTAGGGGTTGGCCCAAAATCATCCCATCTTTTTATGACCATAAAGTCTTTTAGAAACGACAGATGTAGTCAAGGTCCCTTCATTGCTAACCACTGAACATGAAGGGAACTTTGTTGTTAACTATTAGTGAGCCACTTTAAAGTAGTTTAAAAACTATGCAAGGCACACTTCCACTTTTGAGAAGAAAGGGATCAGAGAGAAGGTATTATACATGTCATACAGTCAGCACTTGGGAAGTCTGGAAGCTTAACAGTTCAGCCAAAAAATAACATAAGTTCAACCCCCCCCTGCACACACACACAGAGAATAAACCCCCAAAGTGGTAGTTCATGTGAAACTTCAAACCAATTTTTTTTTCTTTTAAAAGGAAGGGAGATCAAGGGTAGGGAGTCACTGGCTAATATATATGTGAGCTAACACTGCCCTCTTTTCTTGATATAACCCCTTTCTTTGTTAAATAAAGAAATTCAGAGGTTGTTCAAAGAACACCGGTATGTACTGGGCTGCTGAAATAGTACTGCGTAGTAGTATGTATTCCTTATAAAAGGAATGATACTACAGGTACAGTGGCTGAGGACTTGCTCTAAGAACTTGAAACCCTCCCCGAGCTATAATGGCCACTTACCTCACTTCATTACAGTATTCTGTAGACTACTGGCTTTTACACAGACTTGGAAATGCTACAATTGCTTGTGATCCAAAACAGTAAAAACATATTAGGATGCTGACATGGACCTGACTAACTCAGCACAGTTCCAACAAAAGAGAAAGAATACACTTTCCTTTTCATTAAAGCACTTTCTCAGTGTATTCAAGTTCCACATACCATAAATTTCATCCCTTCCATTTAAGAAAAAGATTGTATTTTTATTAAGAAAGCACATCCTAAGTAATAGTGGAGCCAATTTATGAAATATTTATTTTATTAAAGGAATAAATCAACATAGAAACTCAAGTCTGAGCATGAGGTGTGAAACGTAGTCCTCTAATAAATCACTTAGTAAGAAAAGGGAAAAGAGCATAACCTTTTACTTGTTCCAAAGCACAATTAAATAAAAAAGCTGAAACTGTTCTTCACAKAAGCAGACATGAAACAGTGCACTGCGTAGCACATCACAGACATATGTTTACTCTGCTTTTATCAGATGTTTTATCTATCATTAATAAAGAAAGAGCAGCTATGTATCAGATGTGCAATTTTTGTTGTAGAGTTTTTTAATGCACTCTGTAAAAGCATTTTGTGTATGCTGATGATAGGTGCAACTTCCATACAGCTCAAAGCAACATGACATACTTTATTTATACTGCCAAAATATTAGGCTGATGATGCCTTGGCATCGTTTACTTTAAAACACAGTGGCGATTAGATGTCTTCAAGAACTTTCTGCAAGAAAGCGTCAAGTCATATTTTTTTTTCTAAATCACTATGGAAAAAAAAAATGTTTTCAGCTCATCTAAAGTAGAGGGGAGTAGTCTTTATAAGGATGGCTGCAGAACATAAATTCTGTGGCTGACTGTTTAGTTTTGTTGAGCTGGTTCAGTTACTACATATAGTTTCAAAGTCAAGGTAAAGGTAAGTCATACAAGCAGCATCATTAAGCATATCACAAGTGTAATTTTTGTTGTGAAATGCTTTTTGTAAGGAGTGTAGCAAATAATTTTACTTTTCCACCCTTGCATCAAGCTAATAAATCCACTTATTACCCTAAGCGAGATGAAGGATTTTAACATCTTAGCAGCATACTGGTAAGAATCCACAGAGCTATAAAATGCAGAAATGAGGTGCAGAAAAGAAAAAGTACTTTGGGTCTCTCAGGCTCTAGAATGCTCTTTTTAAGCAGCCCATTCTTGCTGACCTTATAACAGAGACAGCAGCTGTAATGGCAGAAGACAACTTTGCTACATCCAGGTACACAGATTTGATTTTGAATATTTTAAGGCTTTTGTTTGTTTGTTTTGCATTATTTTTAACAAAATAATAGATGAAACAATGTTCCTAGTAAAGCTAAAGGCAAAATTTCCATCAGTTAAGCATGGCCAGATTTAAAAGCCAAGATTAGTAGTAGACTTTCCAGGTGTTAGTCTCACAAATGTTGGCAGTACCATTAAGGGAAGCCAATTACTAACTAACACACTATTCTCAGCACAAATTCATTTCATATAAGCACTGCTTTATCTTTTAACTAAAGTCAGATCCTAAGCCTTAGATAAACAGAATAGTCTTCTTGTATTATTGGAATATAGACAGTTGCATTACTGCAATAATATAATATTTTTACTTATGGGTACTCAATAATACACAATAGCTTGATTTCCCTCCCCCCAAACAATGGACAATAACATTCCCTGTAATTTACACAACTTTGTGTTATTTCCCTTATATTTGCAATATAATCTGATTAAACTCCCAGTCCTTGCAGAGGTGATATATCAAGACAGAAATGTTTTCCAAAATCCATACATTTCACATACATCTCCATTATGCCAGCTTTTACTTGTGAAATGCTTGCTGCCCTTTCAGTTTAATAAAGTCAAATCCAGCTTGCAGTCACTGACTAACAGATCACAGGACACGGAAGTATTTCAGTATTAAACTGAAAAACTGCAGTATTTGCACATTCCAATTATTGGTAATTTCTCTTTATTTAAGTACCTATGTAACTTAGCTAATTCTCTGATGGAAAGGCTTAACTGTAACTGCATATGTGACAGAAGAAATTGAGCTAATGAAAAAACCAAAACTACTAATTTCTGCAAGTTGTAGCTTCTACACTTCATTTTTATCTTGTATGTGGCTCCTTCAGAATGGTTTCAATCAATAGCTGTGTTGCAAAGAAAGCACCCACACTGATACATTAAAAAAGAAAAAAATGCCCTGGACTGTAGAATATCTACCAAGTGTTTTGGTTATTTGTTTTGTTTTCAAGAGAAAAAAATGGGCTTTTTAAAAATCTTTTATGACACACTTAATCTAAATGCACTTCTTTGAAAGCAGAATCAACAATATGCATAAAGTGACAGGCTTTTTTCAGCTCACGGCAATTCTTATACAACAGAAATCCTACTGTAATGCAGTTAGGCCTATGGCACATTTTGTAATAATGTTTTTCAGCAAAACAGTGGCTTTGACATGATATGGAGTTTTCCAGGAAGGGGGCAAGGTAGAATTAAAGCAATTAATCCCCCCCCAAATTTTTTTTTTGGGGGGGGGAATATTCTGAGTAGGTTAAAGATAAAAATATTTTCATATTTTCATCGGTTATTTCTAGTCAATAGGAAAAGAGATACAAAAGAGGAAGGGGAAAAAAAATTCTCATCTTTCCCCTTCACTGAAAAAGTGAGAAAGGAGACACACCTACAAAATTCTGTGTTATGAACAGCATTCTGAGTCAGTCAGATTCTAAACAAAATGAACAGCTTTTCCATTTTGAATCATGTCAGCAAAGAGACTGGAAAATTTTCCCCAAACAACCCAAATAAAACAAGAAAAGGTTCACTGAGTAAAATTCCTGTTTTTCTTTTGGCCCAACAGGAACACAAGATGGTCTGATCCCAAGAACACTGTGTGCTTGGAATGCATTAAGTGAGGCAAATGGAAATCTCACATGGGCAGTGCTGAAGGGTCAACTCCAGACTGAAAGAATGTAAGCTTATTTTAAAAATAAATGCCTTGGGTGAAAGGAGAGTAGACATGGGAATGGAATTGACTTGACTTGATATGTACTGAAATCACTCCTATCAGTGCCTAGTCTGAGAAAAGCAGAGCTGTTCAGCTTGTTTTCCTATCTTGTGGAGTCAACAGTACTTTTCTATAAAAGAATGCCAGATACTCCAGTATTACAGAACATTGCAATACCTATAGGGGCAAAGCACTGGCAATACTAAGGACTAGCACAAAGCTGAAAAAAGGAACAGCTGCAATGCACTTGGAAATATGTATAGAACTATGGTTGAAATAAAAAGGCAAAAACATCAGGAAAATACAATCCAAGCAACAAAGTTGTCTCACACTTCATCCTCAAATTGATTATATTGTGTTAAAAAAAAACCCAAAACAACTATTTTATTTCCTTTCTAGCCTGAAACATTCATGGAGTTCTATCTCCCTTTAAAAGAAACCCTTATGAAAATGTAATGAAATCTAATGAAAACCATGGTTGCTTTAAGACATTTGAATACTTCTTGACAAGCTAATGGATATGCATAAATCAAAATGAATAGCAATTCTTAGTCATTTGTAAACAACAGATATTTACAATGGTATTACACCCAGAACAATAGTTTATTATTCAGACAAAGCTGAATGGAGCAGCAGTAATCCCCCTATTATATTTGTAGAAAAAGAAAAATGCAAATGTTACCGTACCTCTGTCTTCAAGTGGATTGCTAGCAAGGTTAATCGTATGGAGTCCTGAACTGGGATTATGGGCTAGGGCACTGGCTAGTTTCTGTGCAAAATCTCTGCAAGAAAAGAATAGAGAGGGGGAAAGAGTTCTGTTATCTCCTGAATCAACAGCACATTCAGAGGCTTAAAAGTGTCAAGGGATTACTAGACAAAAGTGGCCAATTTATCCCACTGCAAAGCAGAAATGATTCTTCACAGTTTTAAACAACGCTTATCCTGCTGATCTGGTATCTTGCAACAGCAGGTTATTTTTTTATTTATTTTTTCTGTCATCTAAGAGACTGAAGAGCACTCAATCAAAGCTTAAAGTACTTTTTATAAAGATCTAAAGATACAATAAAACAGGAGTAACGCAGAATAACTTAAAATGTGAGCATGTCTTTCACCTCCTGCCATGCCACAAGGGGTGGGATCTACATATAGCAACTCGTGTACCACTATTCCTTCACTCACAAGCCAAACCCCTCACTTGCAGCAGCCTTCAACCAACGATCACTCAAATGGATGAGCATTGCAGCATACCCAGAAGGTCAAAATCAAACAGAAGCATTTCTGACCTTGTAAAACAGCAGGAATAGCTCTCTCACGGACCAGCAGCACACTGATGAACTTCTCGTTGTTTGCTTCTTTTTACAATGAGGAGCATTACAGATATGCAATTAGCTGATCATGCCCCAGGAGAGAGACTATGGTATATCAGTTGTATAATGCCCACAACAGCCAGGCCAGGTAGCACAGACAGTTTTGCACTGACTTTTAATAACTATTGCAGGTAGCTGTGATAGCCGTGGCAGCTACCCACTCTGTCCCAAACCCTCTTGAAAGGCAAGGGGACYTGGCCCTGTCTAAGAAGTGTTTTGCTGCAGCCAGACTACCACCACTCATGGTACTGAGTTCAAAGCCAGGTTTGGTCTTCCTACATGACCACACTGCCAGGCTGTGGTGGAGACATATTTCATGTCTTGAGTCACAAGGCTGTTGGCTATCACTGGCTCTAAAACAACTCCTCAAACCTGTCCTTGGATATACTGGGAAGATTTTACCTATTAAGGAACTAATCCTACCGTGTACTTTTGTTAAACTGAATATATAACTTTGATGTTCTTACTGTACTTAAGCTATTTACTAAGGTAAATAACAAAAATATCCCGTGAGCTTCCTTCACACAGCTTCCTTCTCTCTTTGCCTTGCAGTAGAAATGTCCTGTAGCCCAGTGTTAGAGAACTAATGGCTACACTGCTAAAAGAGTCGTGATTAACACTGGCCCATTTTCTTTGGGGCAGATCCTGCCCACCATACAAGTGATCAGTGTGTGTGCTGAGAACTGCAGTGGAAGTAGCATCCTTTTCCCAGACTCTGGAAAGAGTGGAATCTGGACAGCAATAGCTACAACAGCTTTTGGCCATCTGTTAGCTTGCAAGGTGTACTTGGGTACAGAGATGTTCCTGGAAAGTTTAGTTTTCCTTTGGAATCCCATTTCCTCAGAGAGTCTACTGGGGATGGAATATGCTCCAGTGCTGCACATGCATGATGATGGGCTGCCTTTAGGACAAGTGTATTCTCTTCCTAAAATACAAGTAGCGTGTGAATACAAACACTCAACAAAAAGAAATTCTGGTCTTGAATCAGTACAATCTGACAGGCCTCAGGATGTTCTGCTTTGCTGCCAGCTGCTGCTGCAGAAGAGTACACATCTCTTGTAGGTCATCTGTGGATACCCTCCAGCATTTCAAATGGCACTAGATACCTATGCTTAAGCAAATAAATCAAGCCCCTTAGGTCCCATCAAAGAATATGAGGTTTTGAGTTTTAAAAAACCCTTCTTCACAGGGAGTCTCTCCCTTTTCCTTTATCCCTAAGAGATTGTCATTACATTATTTGGCCTACATCTCCAGGCTTGTTTGCAAACTCTGCCCCAGCTTTTGCCACCAACTTAAGCCGTGTTACCAGAACTTCTGGACAACTAGAGTGTGCGTAAACTATTTAGCAGAGGCACAGTAAATCCACTGCCACCAGTAAGAATTGGATTACCTGCGTAGGGGCACAGGGCTCCAAGGCTCACTTTGGAAAAACTGACACAACTTCCCCACTCCCTGAGCAGCTTCTGCCTGAGACTGAGGCACCTGAGCTCTGCTCCCTGGGTGACTTCCCTCCTCCTCCTCTTTGCCTGCCCATTTTTTCAGTCCTAAAATTTATAGTTTGGTTGGCAGCACACTTTAGCCACAGAGCACACAAGCGTAAGCCTGACTTTCTAAAAAGCAGCAATCCCATTCTGCACGTACTGCATATCCGCACTTGCGTGTACTGAGGACATTCAGGGTTGGAGGTAAAGCCTAAGAAAGGTTCAGTATAACTAAATATACAGCAGAATAAGGATATTTCACCAACGGTAAGAATAGCACAGATCTGAAAATCTCAGACAAACAAAACAATTCCTCAAGATCTGTCTAAATGACATCTTTGCAACAGAAAAAGGAGGACATGCATGGAAGGAACTAATGTGTAGTTCTCTCAAGTCTAGGGATATTCAGAGCTCATCCAGCAAAGTACAATGAGATGAGACTCCACTGTCAAAGGTCTTCCCCATATCATTACTGGGCGCTTCTGTTGCTTCTCTGTTGTAGTGGCTGTTCCCTGCCAGCTGCCCTGCAGGGCTGCAGTGGCCAGTGCAGACAGCAGTAGGGACATTCTGTCAGACTGCAGAGAACATGTCAGTGCAAGAAACAGGCCGTTTTCGCCAGCTCCTGCAAACGAGCCTTTACAGACTGCAGCATTCATCTTAGAATTTTCTTGAAGACAAATATTCTGGTGATCACACACTCCCACTTCCTTCCTCTAAAACAATCAAGCGATGTAACTCTTTTTCAGCTCATTTGTTCAGGTTCTCCTGGACTATTCCCCTTTCTCTGAAATTTGGATATCACTGACCTCAATTACCATGCCAGTAATAATCAAAACATCAGTATCCACTTTATGCATTAAAGCCATCCAAAATAATCTAGACTGCACCCTTTATGCCTGTTAAAGAAATAGCAATGGGGATAAACCTTCAAGAACATCTAAACTGGCACAAATCCCATCAGACAGGGAGTTCCATTTGACAGCCTGTTTTCTCCAATAGCAAGTCCACACTTCCCTGGACCTGGGTCCTGACTCCTACCACTACTACTATTTTCTTTCCCCTCAGCTGGGAGGATGACAATTGCTTATGGGGCCATGTCCCAAACCAAATCACAGCAATGAGTGGCTGGAAGCAGAAAAGGGTGGAAGCATCTTAAACTGACTCTGCTGCAGGAGGAAACAGGATCTTGCAACAGCTTGGGTGTTTCTGAAAGCATTGCTCTTACTAGTTCTTTCCCAACTCTGGTCTAGCAGTCTGTCACAGCTCATTAAAAATGACTGGTCTATAAGCTATGTGAAGGCAAGACATCCAGTAACAATAGGATTTCTTCCTAGCAAGCAGATATGGTAACTTGTAAAATTAACAAATGCATCCTTGACAAGAACAGACAATCCTGATGGGAGAAGAGACACACTAAGGCAACACAACAAATACTATGTATGTAAATGGTGGCATGAAAACCAAAATCTCCAGTTGTTATATCTGTCAAGTCCTATTAAAACTGAAACGAATTCCAACTGAGACAAGCTAATGAAGGCAATGTGCAAAGGTATATCTTTTAATATTCATGATTATCACTGTGTTTCATAGCACACAGTGCAAGAAAAATGAGATAAAATCAGGCACTTGTGTTTGAATGACATCTGTTAAGAGCAATGCATGGTGATCAGGAGGTTTAGGGGTAATCCCAAACTCCATCACAAATTTCCTGGGTAATTTTGGCAGTTTGCTTTTAAAGGCATTCTAGTGCAAAACCCATGGTGGGGCGCGGGGTGGGTGGGGGAAGAACCAAACAACTGGAGAGGAGACAAAAGAAAGCACACCACTTAATTTTCCTATGCTTGTTTCCCTTCTGTACTCCCCCCCCCCCAGTATAGTGATCTCCTCCCACCTTTCTGCTTCTTTGCTTATTAAATATGAAAATTCACTGGCACTAGACTTTGCATCTTGTCTACATGGTCTTGGTTGCTGCTGTAATACTAAAACAAGCTACAAATACTTCCAAATGGGCTAGTTTATAACTTGAACTTTGCCTCTATTTCCTATGAGGAAAAAAAGCAAATACCTAGTAACAATCATTTACTGTATTTAAAACTTACGCAAGAACTAAACTGCAAGGCTTTCCTCTACATACCATTCTTTTAAGGCTAGGGCAAGGGGTTAAACTTATTAATCTATTTTCTTGCTTCTTAAAGTAACTAATGTTGAAGTACTATTTTATTTGAGCAGGCTGCAATCCCCAATAAAATAAAAACAGCTATCTAGAAAATGAAACTGTAATCTGTTATCCAAGGTGGAATAACATGCTGTTTAACAAAAAGGTTTAACACTGTTTTCTAAGCAATGAAAGGTTTTCATACCAGCACTGGTAAGCATATTTGGAGAGGAACAGTGCAGGCTGATTCAGGGTTTATACTTCTATCCAACCCATTTCTGCTTCACTTAACCCAACTCTTCAGGCAGGATTTTAAAAAACATCAGTTTAAAGGGACTTCTTGTGCATAAGGAACCTCTGAGAAACCTGACCACAAGCTCCTCAAAACAAGGTACACATTGGGCATGAGCTTTTTTAATGCTTATTCTAGTTAACATATATCATACATCCTTTCCAGTGGAAGTAAGCAGTTACTAATGCAACATTTTGAAGAAATTACTTACGTTCTAAGCCCGGCATTCTCTAATACCAGCTCTTCCAATCGATTGGACCTACTCACCACTCGCAGAATCTGCTCACAGACATCAGTGGACTGCCACAGAAAAGACAGAACAATATTAAAGAACACAAACACAGAACATCATAACAGGATCCAGGCCATGACCAGTTTCTAGTCACACATAAATAATAAATAAGGATACCAGGAACATCCCTGAGGGAGTCAGATGGCAACAGAGGACATCTAGAAAAGATTCAGAGAGAAGCAAGAGGCAGACTAAAAGTGAGTCATTTAAGAAACAGGCCATCTAATCATAAGGGGCAGAATTTCTATAATGATAGTAAAAAAGAAAAAAAACAAACCTCATCATTCAGAAAAATCACTCATTTAATTTTTAAAGAAATCTTGTTCATATCCATGCTATACCATTAGAAGAAAGTGGCAAGTAATGCAATGGGGAATAAAGCCTAAACAGGAATGACAGCTAAACACAAACATGGATGCCATAATGCAGAAAAAAAWATATATATATCCCCAGGAGCAACAACAGTTTAGCTATGGGTCCTCCAAAGATTGCTTAAGGACTAGAGAGTCAGTTTTATGTACTTTAGTATGAATTCTCCTAACCTACATAGAACTATAACACATCTTACGATCTGCGCTGTTGTCAGATTCTGTAAGTTGCACGGACATTTGCAAGTACCATGAACAAAACATGGTAACAAAATTGTTTGTTTGTTGTGTTCCGTCAAGAAGAGAGACAAAGCCTCAATGATTCAAAAGCTATACAGTGAACTCAAAATCTCATTACCTTTTACTATAATATTTTATTTTGCTTCTGAATTTGTCTATATTCCCAGCACACACTAACTAACATTCATGCAGAATCTAAAGCTGAACTCCAGTCATGATCATTAAGTGCTGAAATTAGTCGAAATTATYCATGTTTAAAAATGACAAAGTGACATTCATACTCGGGACATCTCTGTTTCTAATGACAGGCTGACACTTTTTAGGTTTTTTTTTGGGGGGGTGGAATTAAACTAATTGAATCTCCTAAAAAGAAGGAGAAAAAAAGACCCTCTAACACACACACAAAATTCTTATTATTCGTTTACACAGTAGGGATCACAATTTTGTCTAAATTGCGTCAACTCACCTACCTCTCCAATTCTCTCTTTACCTTCAGAGCATTCTTACAATGCTTCTACAGCAGTGTGTTTGTAAATGGAAAGTTTCATGCATTATGAAAACACTACAGATGCTGTCTATCAGAGACAACGTCAGAGGGGGCCCCATAAAGCACAATGCACTCTATGACTTATGGATATGTGTGACCTCATATTGACCCTCAGTACTCTTCCTATGGCATGGATTTACTGTCCAATAATTTATATTTTCACGATACTCTTGACTGAAAATGGAATGCATGGAAGGTGAAGATTTGTTTTAACAAACTGGTGCGTTTCCAAGATTGGCAAAGTTTACTTGTTTGAATAAAACTCTTCCACATAAAAGTTACTAAAAATTCCCCAAATTTCCATGAAAAAATATCTCAAATGGATAATACAGCCAGTTCTTGTTCTAGGCAAACTACACTGACTAGTCATCTAGCTAAGTATACTATCTTTCTTAAATTTTGAATTTGAAGCAGAAGCTGATAATTTTATTGTACCTTTTCACAATGGTGATTTTAGCAAAGAACTACAAAAAGATTAAAAATACCCTCAGTTTCACTCCATGTACAATTTTAAGCACGGTCTCCCAGCATGAAAGAAAAAAGTATTCTGCCTCCTCTTCTGTCAASAGTCACATAAGCTAGTATCTACTGATTTTCGTGGGAAATGATAGCTTAGGAATGCAATGAGCACATTTTTATATCAAGCGACTCTTATCCTTCATTTTTAAGGAGAAAGCTTCTGGATGCAAGTGTGAAAACAGCTTCCCAAACCACTAATTCCGCCCGTGTCTATTAACTTTCAAGCTTAGTAGAAATAATATATTTTGATATATTAAAAAAGCCACCTTATTACTGATTTTCTTAACACTTTATTAAGTAGTCTATCTTGCTTAGATCTGTCCCCTTTTGCTTTTCAAAAAGAACACTGTTGTGGAAGAATATCACTGTCACACATCACTACATACTTTAAGGGATTAGTTTCAGACAACTGAGAGAAAAATTCATCAAGATGAAATGAAAGTTAAGAGAAAAGTCTGTTCCATATTGTGAGAAAAAACAGAATCCTGATATTTTCTCACAACTCCAAAAAGCAATAGAGATTTCAGGCTGCTTTGAARGTAGTTTCCTATTTAGTCACCTAACGCTGTTTGAGAGAACCAGCAACACTTAATGAAGTAGCTTTATGTGGCACCTTTATCTCTAAATAAGCTTTTCAAACTTTATTCACATGAAATTTTGGCAAGACCTCAAACTGACTCTCAGCAGTGTTCTTATGGCATGAATTAACTGTCCAACCATTCAACCTCATATGATTAATGGAAAAATAATTTTCAATAGACTGTCCAGTTTTACTTCCCTAAAGAAGTTCACCTTCTTGAAAAACATGAATGCATACCCTAAAACACAGCAAAGCCTGGAAAGAGCAGGCATATCATTTCAATTTATTACTTACTAATTTCAGATCCTTGGAGGACAGCTTTGTAAACCACTGATTGTACTCCAGAGCAGCAACTATAGGTATTAAGTCTCTAGAAAAAGAAGAATACTTTTACACACTTTTCATATAACTGTCAGTTTTGGTTACTGGAAAAAAAAAAAAAAAACAACTCTTAAACCTTCTTCCATATCTAATTCACTCCACTTTTGCAATGCTAATGAACTATCATCACCATTACAGAAAACTCTGCATTCTAAAAAAAAGAAAAAGAGCACCATGAGCAGCTGTGTATCTTGCCTGTATTTTAATACAGATTTTTGACTGGCCAACTGACATCCATTCTAGCATGAATTTTTAAACCAGGAATTTGTCTAGGCTGCCATTCCTATTCTCAGCATTACTTTTTCTTCAGCCTGTGACATATTTAAGCTTCTTAATCACCTCTAATTATAATTGAGCATGACGCTAAAAAGCTTTTTGGCACTCTGATGATTTAATATAATTCCATGACTGAATGCTTCTAGAGAACATCTCCTTGTCTCATCTCTATAGTTATATTCCCTCAGGAACCAGGAAACCTGCAAAAGGATAATGCGACATTCAGCATAAACCCCCTCTTAACTGTAAAAGGGATTTCACAAATGAAATTCTAAATTATTCCGTTTCTTTATTCTAAGCTTCTTAATTTGATCTGCTCTCCCTAAGTTCCTCCAATAACAGATGTTCATAAATGTCATGTCTGTACACTAACCTCCAGCAGAATCGTTCATTAAACACTAGCACACTATTCAGTAGCACAACTCTTGGATCATTTTTCCAGAACATGTTAAATACATATATGCACACACATACACACACACACACACACACTCAGCAGTTACTCAGAGACTCCTTGTCTTTATAATGAAATAAAGAAGGAACTGCAATATACACTGAATTATCTGACCAGCAATAGTGCTATCTTGGCCTCATTTTTGGCAGGAAGAAACTTAAAAATACTGGTTTCTATAAGCTAGTGTCCAGCCCCTAACTTTCTATTTGGGGTATATGCAGGTAGGCACCTGGCAGCACTAAACAGTGTCTCTTTCTCACATCCTCTTTTTCTTCTTCCCGTCCTTGACTTCTCCTCCACTAAAACTTAAACACTTCAGGGTGATGGTTAAACATGTAGGAAAACCAAGAGATAAGGCAGTATCATATGGGCAAGCATTCAGCAGGCTATATTGAGAATTGCAGTTGCTACATTTGGAAATGTGAGCCCATCACTAAGGGAACAGTAAGAAGGTGCGGCATTTTGCAGCAAAAGGTTGTAGCGTACCAACTGGAAAGCTTATGCAAACAGAGCGTTTTCACGCTCTCGCAGAGAAACTGGTGTGTGGTGCCCCTCGAGGATCAAGCCCGTCTCCCATGTTGTTCAAGGTGCACAGTCTTGTGCTGAATTCATTCTCATAAAGGCAGTAGACTCTTACCAGCTTCATGGCAGGTACAGACTTATTTCCACCCACCAGCTTTCCCCCCACCCTCACTTTTTCTCAACTGGAAAAAGGTAATGGACTAGTAGTGAAAAGTTACGGGGAAAATACCAAAAAAACAGAGGTATTTTCCCCTTCGGCTGGGCAGGCAGGAACTCCGCTATGAGTAACACTCATGGGTTTGTTCCCTCTTTGCATTCGCCTGCAGTGATCAGTAGGGAGGTAAAAAATTAGCAGCTTCGGCTCAGAGCAGTGCCTCTGCCTTGGAAATGGAATAAGCCTAAGAGTCATTTTTCAGCTGCAATTTGGGTTTATCCACCCCACGGTAATTCACATATTGCATTGTTTAAAAAGGGTAAATGCTATAATTTCTTCCTTACAGGTGTCTCCAGAGCACAGTTGGTCATACAGTTACAGCTTGCACTGAATGCAGCAGCACAAACACTGGACAGGCTGACGATACCGCAATCACCGTCGCCAGTGGAGCAGTGCTTTGCAGACAGTGCATTGCCACCCCCAGAAGGGGCAGAGAGAGCCCTGAGCGGTTATTTTTCAGTCAGCGCCAGCTCAGTTGCTCCAAAGGAATGGAAGGGTAACTGTCTGTGATCACTGGGCATATTTACCCTAGCAAGGAGYTGGCACGACTGCTGGCAACAGCTCAGGACCTTCTGAGCAGGAGAGTACCTGCAGGCAGACCTTGCTCTTGACTCCCTTCCCTCCTCTCCTCCCCAAGCCTCGCATGAACGGAGCTGAAGGACAGGAGGGCATTCAGAGAGTTAGTGAGAAAAACTGCTGCACCGCCAAGACATTTAAGAAAGGGGGCTACAGTGGGGAGGGAATATTTTCAATAAACCAGCCCTGCTTACTTGCCAATTCTCATCTTTAAATAGTTTAGTCTTCTGCCTCATTCAAGGCCTGTTTGTGCAAACTTTAGATAAGCACAGATACTGGCATACTTCGGTAACACCAGTAGTTAAAAGAAAACATAATGCACACACACCCTTCCTCCCCACATGCCTGAAGACAGTGGGATATCTGCCTTTGCTGTAGTAGTCTTGCTGTCTAGAAACATTACTTTATCAGATCCTACCTCATTTTAATCACCAGCTGATTTTAAAAAGAACCTTGATAGTTTTTTTCAGTCGTTTTTTGTTTGTTTTAATTTTTGAAGGTACTTCTGACCAGTGTGGGGTCCTTTTGGAATTTACCTCTACTCTCTCTTGCTTCGAGCTTGCCTACCCTCATTGTATTTATTCTTGAGTTTCCCATTCCAAAATGGGAAACTCAAAATGTTCTACTGCTTTAATCACTTTTTTTCTATTAAATTATAGATGTGGTACCAACAACGACCTGAATTCTTTTGCAATACAGTAAGAAAGAATGCTAATGACCATTTCTAAAAGCAGGGCCTTCTCATAACTTCCTTCACCAAGTTACACTGAGTTGCTTACATTTATTTATTGGTTTGTTTGCTAAGCTACCATGCAGAATAAAGAAAGATTTACAGAAAAAGAACACTGTGCCATCTTAAAACGAAAACAGATTCTGTACTTCTGGAATGCAGAAAATCTCTCCAAGCTTCAACAACATTCAAGCTTTTCCAGTGCCTTCATGTTTTTTCAGTGATACTGTCTCCCAGTGTATTTTTTGTCCATGGCAAGAAATCTAAACAGTGCAATATATTTGGGGGGGGTATGGGGACTAACTAATCACACTGTTCTGACATGATTATTTTTTGAATGTCCAAATAGGCTGAAACGTATGCTACGTGGATGAATATTGTGTTATTGAGTTAAATAAGCCCTGTTCACTTTGGGCCTTTTTTTGTTGTTGTTAAACAATTATATGGTTCACAGCACAACATAACTTCAAATAAAACCTCAGAAGTCATGTCCCCATGGGGCAAGCCATGCTATGCACTTTAAGTGTCAAGACACTCTGGGAACTTAAAGCTTCATCTATAATTCATGTCATCTTACGTTGACCTCTAGCAGAAATGCTTCACTAGAAAAAATACAAATTGTTATTTTTGCAATACACAGTCTCTGTATCTAGAGGATTGATGTAGCCTCACCCATCTTACTTCACTTCTGAGCTGCTCCACAACATGAAGTATAGAACTGCTTCAGTAATCCCCAAAATAAAGTGGACAAGACACACAACAGTCTCTTCAAAACCAGAACGTTTTGGCATACTGTTATTATTGTTAATTTACAGCTTTCTCACTGTGCTAAATATCTCACAAAATACTCTCATACATTCTTGAACTGATCTTGAACTCAGATCCTAATTTGTATTTTTAATGAATAACTTAAGGTTTGGGCTTCCTAAAAAATGTTATAGCTCTCTTGAAAATTTCAATTCAAAACCTTTTTCTCTGTTCAGCCCCCCACACTCACAAACTGTCATCACAAGATGGATTCCAAGGCATGTAAATATCTCTAAAATTGTTTTCAATTTTTGGACTTACACAATCATCAGACATTTAGTAGACTGTTATTAGCAACACAAATATACTTTCTCAGTGATGTCAATTTTGTGATACACGCTTTAATGAAAATCTTCTGTGAAACAACAAATTATTATTCCATTTGCCTAAACACAGCTCATTTGAACCACCTGATACATAATGAATATTTAAAACATTTCTTTTATCTGCCCTTTACTAATAGGTGATGTTTTTAACTCCTTATAAATTGTTCAAACACTTAATTTCTATTGAAGCTGGGTATCAAGTCACCTCCACAAAAAAGGCCTCATGTTCTTCTCAGCACTTCCACCCTGCAACATGTTTAAGTGTTTGTAGATTCTTTACCCACATTTGCCTGTGCTGAATAGTACTCATTTCCCAATCTTTTCTCAGCAAGTCTTAACTGACCAGTCAGTCTTCGGCTACATCTGTCACGCAGCAGTTGCAGCCCTGTAGACTTGTTCCAGTTACCTCTGAACTAGTTAACACAGGTATGTACAGCTTAGTAACTTCATTTCAGCAGCATGGAATTCAGCATGGACTGTGTAAACCCACCACAGAAGCTGAATAAATATTTGAGTGGAATTTTTTGTGCCAGTTTACACATAGCTAGCTTAAAGCTGCAAAGACTGCTGTGCTGAAATACTCTCATTTACCTGCCTTCAAGTTGAGCCTTTCTGTTATAACATTTTTAACATCAAATCCCTGACAAACTTTTAATTCTTTAATTGCACCTTCCCACAGAAACGGCTGCTTTCTATGCCTTATTTAAAGCTTCTTAGATTTGCCATTTTTCTCATATAATGACAGATTTTAATTAAGACTCCTTCCCATTACATCTTACTTAAATGTCTTCAGATTAAACTTTCTTAGAATCCAGTTTTCTCAGCCAGCTGAATTTGGTAAACTCAATACAACCCTTAGCTAAGTTTCAGCATGTCATAGTAAAATTACTCTCAATTAGTTTTTTTCTGAAGGTACACATTTTTGTTGGCATCTATTGTAAGGGGAGAAACTGCTTCCTGGGATTCAGCTGAACAACTTAAGTCTTCTACTGACTTGCTGAAAAAAGTAATTTCTTTTACCGAATACACCAGGAGAAAAAGATTCTGCAGAAGTAAAGGTAGCATAACATCCTTTTTTGCTTTAACTACTAGATGTAATTGCATGTTTTCTCCATTGAAACTGAGTTCTTATATCTGCCACCACAGGAAAAGTATCTATCTGCTAACTGTTTTGGAGTGCTCCAATAGCAAAATATATTCATCTTCTCAGGCCCCTCCAATGAAACATGGTTTCTATGGGGTTTTTATGCAAACACAGCAGCTCTGTGCTAGAAACCCAAAGTGATACAGGTGGTCATTTCGGAGGTCAAGACAGTCAAGTAACACCTTAGCTAGGACAAGCAAATCCTACTGGAAAAAGGGATTACAAAACATGACAAGTTTTCCAAGTATCAGCATGCTTCCCGCATGTTGTTTACCTGTGGTCAAGATGGCTGAAGTCTTGCAAATTCAACTCTCTGGTATCTTGTGTCAGATAAATTGTATCGACATCCTGTTAAAAGTATGTAACAAAATAGATCTTTACAGAACTGTTTTTTCCAAGCATTGTGATTTACCTTCTCTTTCATCCTTTGTACAGCTAGAGGAAATGAGCCCCAGCACAAGACATGTACTTACCCACTGTACTTCTTCTCTATAGGGAAATCCAAGCCAATCACAAACACATGCATACATCTGTGAAAAGCCTCCTAGAAACAACACAAGGGAGTATTTAACATAACAGTAAAACAAACAAGTAAATATCTAAAGGCATACATTAATACTTTCACTTAAAGATATACTACCGAGTCTTTCAAAACTCACTCTCTTTTTCTCTCAGAAGGGTGTCCATTGCTGAAAGAAACTGAAATAGACTGAGACTATCCTACTTTCGCAATAGCCAGCAGGTTGCAAGAAAGCTTAAAATAGTGCCTTCACCCACCAATCAGAAGTCTACTTCATACTAATTACACCTTAAAACTAATTACACCTTTTCAAGCTTCTGACAGAAATAGAATTAAACTTCCTGACACTGCAATTCCAACCTTTTTATATTTGAGCCTTTAAATTCATTCTCACCACAAGGTCCAAGTTCTGCCACTGTCTGACTGTCCCACAGGGCCTGGAGATTAGCCAGTCTTTCTGAAGGCTCCACAGTTACTTTTTTCAGAATCCTCCTAGATGTAAAGGGAAAAATATCATTCATGACTTTAAAAATATTTTTAAACCTGGGCAATTATATGCACTCATGGATCTTCTTTATTTCAAGTATAATTTTATTGATGCGTATAGGAAGAATTACCATCTTTAATACAATTCAAATCTCTGCCTAAAAGTCAAACACGCTGTGATACAGCACAGCAGTAGTAACATTTGTCTCTTTTTCCTTCTGATAACTAACCCTGTGACTCTTGGAGCAACTGAGCCCCTTTCCACAACAAGATTGCCCAGGCTAAGTAGACTTGTGGTGCTTGACTAACACGAGGATGCCCAAAATAAGAGGGAGACATGGTATTATTGGTTATGCTGAAATAGCTGCAGTTTGTATAGTGTTTTTATAAAGTGAAAGCATTATGTTGCAAAGGGCCACAGAGCATGCTGAGTGGCCTCTAGGCTGTGCTTTAGATACCTAATTCTAATCTCTGTAGTGGGATAGTGTTCTTCAGTCTCTAGACTAAAACACAACCCTTTTTTCTGCCTTTTAGGAAATAAAAATAAATGTTCTTCTGAATGACAGCAGAGCCTCAAAACTTTCAGAATTCCACACAACAGGGGGAAAGAATGAATAAGAGATGTTAATAGTAGAAACCTCTTTCCCCTTTCTTGCCTGTTCTGATCTCACATCATCAGTACAACTCCGTTATCTTCATTTTGGAGAGCTGTGACATATGAGAGGAGAGCTAGAAATCAAATTTATTTTCTGGGAACCAAGCACTCCACACAGCCACACAAAATGCTCCAGCAATGTTCTCAGGAAAGCTCAGGAAAAAAAAACATGTTTAAGGCTCAAGGCAATCACAGATGCTGATAAACATGAACAGTTTTGCAGTCCTCTTCACCCTTTTGCCTGCATTTCTCTCATCATTACTGAAGTTTTATGGCTGCTCATGTTCATAAATATTCACTTCTACACCTTCTTTATGAAGGAAGATTTCCATCTCCATCACAGCAGTTAATAATACTGCCACAGAGATAAACTAGAAATAAAAAAAGAAACTGCTAGCTGGGGTTATGAAGCTGATTTCCTGCTCCACCTATGGGAAAGGTGAATAATAAAGATGCACACCCAAAATAAAACATGTAAATCTAACCAGACTGTTCATACAGAAAGTCTGTTTAAAAAGTTCACTTGTAAAAATCAGTGTGTCCTGGAAAACTCTTTTATATGATCCATTTTCTTTAAAATTTCCAAAAAACCATAAGTTGGAGAGAGTAGTAGTAGAGTTGCATTATCTGGGAGGTACAGATGAAGATGCAGCACAGCTAGAGAAGAGGAGGAAAATAAAATGAAGAAGAACTATGGAAAATTGCTGCAAGATGATAAAATTCAGAGGCCGTTAACACAAACAGGAGAAAAAACAAAGGTAAGAACAATGCAAAATTGAAGCAGCATAAAAAAGCTAGAAAAGGAGATATATGATCCAAGGAGCCAGTTATTCTACTGAAGGTATAAAACAGAAGGCCTGGGGCTCAGTTTTGAAGCACCAGGCTCCCAGTCATGTGAATCATTTCACATTTCAAAAATGTGAAAATAAGCAGAACTTTTCCCTCCACTTCCAACTCAGATTTTACTCCTGCAGAAAAAAACAGAATAAAAAAAAACCCTACTGAACATCACAGCTGCTTATAGGAAAAGGAGTTAATTGAAACAAAAAGCTAGAATCTCAGCTATATTTGAGGTTGGAGAGGCAATAAGGTAAAAAGAAAACTTAAAACTCCAAATCCTTGCACCACCCAGTCAAAATGAAAGCTCTTTTGACTGTACAGACTACAGCATGCTCTAGCTATGCTCTGTGTTGCTTCATCGTTCTGCCATATACTTCCAAGGGCCTGGATGAAAGTTTAGCACTTACCTTAAGGTGTTTTACATCCTCTGTGCATTTCTGATGTAAGGTGGGGGACCAAAGGACAATAAGTGGTGGTTCTTCACTCTTTCGACACAATGTGTTCATGCTACAAGTGCCCTAAAAGCTACTTACACTGGAGAGAGCCCAGGGAATATCTTCCTGAGGCAGGTTCCAATGTGTGCCAGAACCTCGTTCACATCCTCRGAGGTTGCCATCTTCATGGAAATGCTGCATTTCTCCGTTTCCATGATCAACTGCACAAAAGGGGGGGGTGGGGGAGAGGGCAGAAGAATTAGGTACCATCTAATTCAGATCCAGTTAAATGGAGTAGTACTTTGAATGCCAGCTGAATGCTTTGCATGCCAGTAAGACACTGTTACTCATTAATACATGACATGACAATGCTGCAGGTAAAGCTTCTCTGCTTGAACACACAAGAATTGTGTGCTCAAACTTCGCTCCTCCTAGAAGCGTCCTGCGTCCCACAGGAACAAAGGTTTCAGAGAAACTTGACCTCAGCTGACATTTCCAAAACCAAGAACTTTTCACAGTATTGTCCGATTTTGAAACATGTCCCAGAACACCAGGAGAAGTGAGTACAGCCTGACAGCAAACTATTGAATGCACAAGGTCTGCCTCCTTGAGCGGGAAGTACAAGTCATTAACAGCTGTGATTCTCTGGAAGAGTGTGAATACTTTGATCCATGTCATTTAGAGAAATCATTAAGATAATACATTGTCTCAGTTCAAATGATGCAGTAACTCAGTTAACATTACTGCCCCGCAGTCTGGGGATATTTGCTTCAGCTAGGTGAAGAAAATGAAACCCACTTGTTACCAGTCTCTGTTATATACTGAGTGTTCAGAATCAAATCAGATTACCACATCACTCACACATCAGGTCTGCTGGTACTTTTGGCTGCGTCACATGCAACAACCTAATATTTCTGTATTCTCCAGTGCAGATATTTAGTACAACTAAAGCCCAAGGCACAAACTCTTTCAAATTAGGTACTGTGCAAATATGGTAAGATGACTGCTCCTAAATTAGGAATAAATAAGTGTATATAGACAGTACTAGAGGGGATACAGTAATGCTAGCAGTACTTTGTGTAGTATGCTACAGAAGTTTGTTTTTACTGAAACTGGTTCCTGGATCTCTTTTCATTCCCAGTCCATGTCTAGGGTCATCACCAGGATAACCCTGCAGAGGCTGTATTATCTCAAAAGCACATACACAAACTTCATGTACTTTTCCCACCATGTCAACTCCTTCCAGCAACTGCGACCATTCACTCTCTGAAGAACAAGTGGGCAAATCACTACCGTTTTTGATTATCACCAATATTACTACACCCTTCCCCCTACATTACTTTGTCTGACCATTTGTTGACTTATACTTGTCATGGCTTTTTGTGATGTGCCTGGCACAACACAAGTCCATCAAGTAACACAGACGTAACACGCTGTTTGCAGGAAAACTGCGACAATACCTGTTGCCCCTAAGGAATTATCAAGGATTCCACCTGCATTCAGCCGTAAGACTTGCATTTTTAAAGCACAAGTGAACGTAAAAATGCAAAACCTTACCAAATATCTTAGAAAAATGGTATGCTAAATGAGGCTGTTGAAAATCAGCACTTTCCTTGTAAGCCCTGCTACAACAGTTGTTATCTATCCCTCTAGGAATAATTAGTGTTAGCTACCATGGCATTTTAGTACCTTAAATGAATAAGTCCACAAAACCACACACAGTTTACTAAATGTCTCCCCATTAAAAAGGTAAACAACCGGAGCTTTTTTCCTTAAAGGAAAGCTTCAAAAGCCGGGTTAAAAAGATGACATGTTAAACACAAGGAGAGCTTTACAGAGTTCAAATACACTGACAGATGCTCCTATTTCTAAAACACTCTTCAAAAACCAAAACACACATGATACAATTTGATACAATTGTACTGTCAAATCTTGTCAACATGTTCATCTTCTATGAATGAACAATGTATAAAAGGCATTCTTCTTTTCATCACCTTCTCTTTGCCATTCACCTTTTTGGCATGAAACTCCCCCCCCCCCTTTTTTTTAAAGCAGGAATGACACCAACAAGAGTTGAAAGGAAACAATTTCTGTCTGCAATGTAAGCAGGAGCATTTGGCTTCACCACAAAAGGTATACACCACAAAAGACATTCAAACTGGCATGGTATGGATTCTACAACAACCACCACTGTTTCATCATCTCTGAGAAAAACACCGACATTTATGTGACTAATGAAAACTTGCATCATTTTAGCTTCATTCCAACGGAGCTACGAAAAAGCTGCATTTCTTATCTTCATCCCACCCACACAACTCATTCTTAAAATGGATTCTTTAAAATTATTACCATTATTTTACGTTTTAAAAGCACCATGAATGCAACACTTCAAACGTGCAGTGTGCTCACTGGATGGGGACACCTACTTGCTTGAACATTATCTTCTCCTTGATTGGAACAGATTTAGCAATGTGTAAACAGGTACCTTTTAACTAGATTATCACTGGTAAAATATATCAGTGTGCCACAATATGATTTTGATATAAGGGTGAAAACACTCACTTGACCTGGTTTACTGGAAGTTATTCCTTGGATTTCCAAATAGCTGAAAGTTAGTTCTAGCTGTAGTTAAAAAAGAAAAGGCCACATTAGTACAAACACTTTCTTATTTTAAAAAGCACTGACATATTTCAATGAAGTTAACACAAAAACCTTGGATGAGAGGACCATTATTTTACATCAGTTTCTATAGTGTACATCAAGTATTTGTTAATATTCTACTATCTGGTCATATTTTTTACCAAAAGAACACTTGCATGTTGCTTATTATGGGCTCAAATGGTTATTAGAGGTTATAAGAATATCTAATTGGGTGTTTTACTGATGGCTATAAGCACATCAGCTTATAACAAAATTTATAAAAAAATTTTACAATAAAAAGCATAACTGCTTATACAACACTCTACTGATATGTACTCTTGTGAGTAAATAACTCCTAATAAGAATATTTATAGCATCACTTATTAGTCTTTCATGAGTTACACTGATCACAGAAGTGAAAATTTTTACTGTATTGAAACTAAAGGGACATACAACCCACCCGCCCACACATATAAAATGCTCAAGACGATCTTAGCATATCTAAAAGTTTGACAGGAAATAATACACTAGCTTTGCCTGACTCGGTTATCTGGGCAGCAGTCAGGATAGGCAGGAAAGAAAGGTGAGCGTATTTAATCCAAATGGAACTTCAGAGGAGGCAGAGGCAGGAAAAAAAGTCCTCTTCCCCAAAGACAAGCTTAAGCCTACAAGGAGTAGCTAAGATCTGAACTCCCAACCAGACAGACATGCAAGCATCTCGACAGCTGGAAGATGCAGAAAGAAACAAACCTCTTGGACTGAATCAAAAGTATAGAGCAAGATATTAGCATGGCCATTTCCTTTTATTTATCATCAGAACCGTTGTAACTGTAACAAACGGTCTGTATGAATTGCATTTTAAAAAAAAGTCTTCTGTACTTTACCTTACCCAAGGTTCATGGTCAGGGTGCTTCCAGGCTAACTGGCAAACACCAAATTATTCTATTTCTACCACTGTGGAAACCTTTAAAAAAAACCCCAAGACCCTGAACCACTACTGCACTGTTTAGAACCCGAATGCATTTCTCAAGGATACCCTTCTACAAAGGCTGCAAAAGCCCATCAGAAAATCAGTAATGACAAGCTTCACTTTCCAACCACAAGAACTGAACACAAGCTTTCCAGAAAGCAGTATGACACTGGGGAGAGCTCCTAAGCTCCCACGGTCTCACTGGCAAATCTGTAAGCAGTCAGAGATGGTGTTACCACAGGACAAAGCTGCTTAGAAAATTCCAATTAAAATAGATATGATTTAAGATACATTTTAGGGGGGTTTGATCAAGCAGGTGAACTTTTTTAGCACTCAGCTACATATCTACCCACTGCTGCAGAGGGTTAAGATGTTACTACTATATATTTGTTCTTTCTTTCTTGTCTTCTGAATCTTTTTTTCCCTTAAGTTGCTCTCATGACATGAGGGGATCAGAAGACATGAGCATTCATCAGCCATTTCTGTGCAAAGCCCATCTTCCACCAGAGCCTTAACTTAGGTACCAAACTTTGCTCTGAAGTTGCTGAGGAGTCTTCACATGCTTTGTTTTGCTTGTGAGGAGCACCCTACAGCAGACAGCCAGTTTCAGACAACTGGGGTGCTGCCATGGCTGTTTATGAAGCAAGTAAGTACATAAGCCCATCTTTGTGCAACTGAGATGGGAGAGACAGAAAAAATGCCAGCATCTTCCCATTGCCCACACCAGCATTTTGCATTTTTGCAAGGTAAGATATTTGTTTTTCTTCATGCCTCTTCAGTTCCTGGTTTCTCAACTAAGACTGGCAATCTTTTGTGAAGCACACAGCCCCATGCATTTCATTCAGGCCAGGGAGAGGTGCGAGGGTGGGTAGGGGGTTGGGGGGGTGTTAATAAATGAATAAAAATCAATGGCATCTCTTGCTTGCTACTGGGGTAAGCCAGATGACTGATATAGCAGTGAAAGGCTCTTTTCCTCCAGTACTAGTCAAATTAAACATACGAGACTATCTAACATTTATTTACCCAAATTTCAATGAATTGTTGTGTGGGGGAACTGGCTATGATTTAAACCCTTCCTATTTTGCAAATTATTTATCTGCCAGATTGAACGTTCTGCTTTCRCTAATGTGCTTTGTATGTGCCAATGTATATGTTCCACATAATCAAAAGTACTTTTCTACTCCTGAGAAAAGTTTACCATAGTTTACCAGTTTACCAGAACCAGACTCAAGAATTCATCCTGCAAAAATCCTCTTGACTAGAATTCACATGTCATGAAATGTGGCACCATGTCTATAATTAAGTTTCAGTTCATTCTTCCACTTTCAAAATAGATTCACAATCATTGTGTAGTAAAAATACAGAACACATCCTCTTCTGAAACTGTGAAATAATTTCTTTACAGGGTTTTAAAACACGTAGTCTTGTTTATTACCTAAAACTATATTTAAAAAAAAAATCCTTTTATGAGGCTGTAAGTGTCATTCATTTAGGAACCCTGTAGTTAGCAGCCAGCTAATTTCACAGTTTTCTTTTTTTTTCAGTCAATTAAAATGTACTAAAAGCTGGCACTAGAAGTGGGTTTACAGACCCGAATTACATTCCCACAAATACATTATACACTTTTCTGGGGGTTGATGTCATATTCAGCATTTACTGATGTTGTAACTAAGTTTTATATAGACAGCAGAAAGAATTAGTAAGTTTTAAGTACTGTACAGTCTTTGTGAAGGTGTAAAACACATCTAGTGTTTAGTGGAAATGAACTGATTGAGCCTCATTGTAAAGTTAAGAGGTGGCCATAGTTTGTAAGACCCTTGCTCTAAGGAAATCATGTAAGTGGATGTTATACTTAATCCACTTTCATCCCATTTAACTTTCATCCTTGTTTACTAGGCACATCTCAGCAGCACTGTTCAAGGAAAGGTGAATCAGATGTAGCAGTAACAGTCATTCAAAACTGGCGATCTCTGGGCATATGGGATTTTGTGAGAGTTCCCTGAAGCTTAAAGAAGCTATTTTCAGCAGTCTCCCTAGAAGTTACTGCATGCTAGTTAAATTGACATTCTCAGGATCAGAAAGCTTCTGGGCAGCTTTGGAAAATATGACAGGCTTTAGAAAAATCAGCAAGTTTCATTAATCCTTCTGCTACAAAAGAAAGGCATTTTTAACCTTCCTAACAATTGCTCAGATACACAAAGTTTAATTTTGAAATAAATCATGTGCAGAAGGACTTTCTTCTGATTACCTTTCCTGTATTTCAGTGACCACTAAAGTCACAGCTTTGTTAGTACAGCACACATTCCAGATTACAAAGAAAATACAAACAAGTTCCCCAACTAAGTAAATACATTTAATAAAATAAGTTTTGTAGAAGTGACAGCAATTTTAAACTAGAATTACAGTTATTCCTTAGTAACAGCGAGTCCTTGCCTCCAAGAGCTTTCTGATGAATTACAATAGCTTTGCTATTGGTTGTCTAATAAGATCACCATCAACGCCCACCCATCATACCCTCACTGCACGAATGTCCGAGCTGTTCGTCAGCTAGCTCTATGTTTTCATGTAACCAGTCACCAAACTGTCTTAAAACAGGCTTTAAACTGCACTGATCCAAGAGCCAACAGACAAGCAGCTAAGCCATCAGGGCAGCAGGGACTGGGTGACCAGCTGAGGGTAATAAGTTTCAAAAGAAATTCAAACCAAAGTTACCCTGC
Organism: Apteryx rowi; assembly: GCF_003343035.1. NCBI lineage: Eukaryota > Metazoa > Chordata > Aves > Apterygiformes > Apterygidae > Apteryx > Apteryx rowi. The sequence continues at coordinate 2,887,350 of NW_020450761.1, forward strand.
CCACCAGTCAGAACCTTCAAATTACAGGTGAGGGCTGGTCACATTTACTAGCATCCAGAACTGAAAACCTTGCATCAATCTTTCCATTTATTGATCTTATTTTTCTGTGAAGCATATATACACTCCCTATATATGTACACACACACACACACACACACACGCACACACATATAAAAAAGAAATACAACAAAATAGAACATGGACAAGTGCCAAGTGCACATTCACTGACTCCAAGCTGGACAAGACATCATCTTCTCAGTCAGGCATTTTTGTTTACACAGGAATTCTCTTTCTCTGCTACAACAATCATTACAAATTGTCCCAGGAATAGAAGAAATAATTCATCGGCATTGGTAAGGCATGTTGGCAAGATGCTTTTCACAATGAACTGCAATCTCCACAGAAAATGGCAAAAACCAGTGGAATACAGTAAAACTCAATTTCTGTCTCCAGATCAGATATATTCCTATTTGAAACTAGACACTACAAGAGAGTAATGTCATCTGTTTGTTTGTGCACAAACTGTCCCACTACCAAGGTCATCAGGCTCATATAGCAGTTCTTCAAGTTGGCCTTTACAAGGTAAATCTTCACCCAGCTGCATTTCCATAAGTTAAGATTCTTCTGGAATGGTTTATCTAAGTGGACAAATCCTTTTAGGACAGACATCAATGCAAACACCGTTCTAACAAACTCAACACCATGCACCATACCATTCCTTAATTTTTTCTTTTAAACAGATGCACAGGCATAGCCAAAATAATGCAAAGTTTGTGCAACTGACATTTATATCTAAAATACAGAATAGTTCTAAAAACACAGCAGCTTTACCTTGGTGGGGATCCGAGATGTTAGAAGAAATGCCCGACATGATGCCAATACCTGTTAAAAAAAAAGAGCATAACTGGTAAGAAATATTTTGTGTATCAGGTATATTATTCAAGATTCCTCTCAAGGAAAAACCCTAAGACTCTGCTGCATCCTAAAACCAGAGGGAAAGAGCCTCTAGGAAGGGTAGAGTCAATTCCCTTTGCTGTCAGTTGGACTCTTCCCATGTACACTGAAGAAAGCAACATTGATCCAGTAGAGCAGAGTGAATAGACTGCTGTAACGTGATGATCTGTAAACTGGCTAGTGTAGTATTTGTAATGTCATCTAACTGGAAGATATTTACTTAAACAGTCTCTCATGAGAATCTAATAGCATTCTTAGTGACATTTAAAAAAGAAGCAAGGATAAAAAGTCCAATCAGGAACACAGTATATACTATAATGGAACAAAAATATGCAAGGTAAACATGATATTATTAGTAACATAAGAGACTATGAACAAACATTCCTTTTTGGATACACTCAGCGCATTTCTAGAGTAACAATGCAAAGATTTCTCATTGGCATCAATAGGACAATTTCTTCTCTGGCAGGGACAATGGAAAAAACATGGTTAGATTTAGTGAGAACAGTGCCTCTGGGGAGAAAACACGATGAAACCAAAATATTTTAGAAGTTATTGCCAATCAAAATACAACGATGTATAAAAGTAATTTCAATTTCCAGTAGCTTGTCCCACTCACAGCTCTTAAGCTTTGCAAAAAGCAATGAATCACTTTGCAAAACAACAGTATTGCTTCTGCTTTACCTGTGCACAGAATTAGTTAATATGTTGGCCACGTTTTTTGCAGACAAAAAACTGAAACCAACCTAAATCAAACAGCTGGACCAAAAGCCCCCAGCAGGTGCAGAGCTTCTCACAGAACTGGGACCTCCTAAATCCTGTTCTGTTAGATGCATATTTATCTTCACATAAGTAGGTTAATGCAAAGCATATTCCACACAGAGCAGGAGAACCAGCCTGGGAAAGGAACTCCGTATCCAGTCCCTAACAGTGCCAAACTTTGGAGCATGAAGCTTGGATTTAAACTTCTGCACCTCAATACCTCTAGCATAGCAGGAAATGTTGCCAGCAAATGGCAGCAGATGAAGTTTCCTGCTGCTTTCAGCATTCCTGCCTGCACAGCAGCATGGCAGGGTCTGGGCAGCAGGCAAGGGGAAATGACGGTCATGTGAAAGGCAAAGAGGGAGAGAAACCTGGTGAGCTTGAGCAAGGAGAGTAGAGGAAGAGGAGGCAAGGAGCCGGGATGCTTTGCATCATTCACGCCAGTTCCTGAGGCTTTTAAATTTAGGACACAGTACTCCCTTTTTACAGCAAGGAACAACATCCAGCTCAACCCTGAGAAAGAGAATACTGCTATCTACTTATGTTTGGTATTAGTAGGCTGCACACCGCAGCACTGATGAGAACAGAGACTTAGTGCTCTGGTTATCATGGATTTAGAGGCGGACTGTTCAGGAGCAGTAATCATCACCTCTTGTAAGAAACGCTCAGCTGTCACCTAAATGTCCATTGTGCTGCCTGCAACAGTGCTGTTGCAGCAGGGAAGCAGCCCAGGCTATCGGACAGAGCTGCCTCATACCCTTCAGCTCACTTCTGGAGAGAGAAAAACCCTCCCTTGCTCACTCTCGAGCTGCAGGTGTCATAAGTACCTTCCAAAATCTGACACAAAAGGAGCAGGGTCAACACAAGACTTTTTGCCACTGAACAAAAACATATTCCTTAATCTGACAGTAGCTATTTACTCAAAGTAATATAATCTTGATTCTTGCCACCCATTCATTTTTCTTCTTCAAGGCTCCTGCTCAGAATATTTGCACACAACACTCCCAGGAGTCTTTGGGAAGGTTTAAACCCGCAGTCACACCCCTACATTAGATTCTGCTGCTTACCAAAAAAGCTTCACTATCAATTCTTGCACTGCAAAGAACGGCGCTCTTCTTATCCATCATCACACTCACAAACAAGTTGTGGCTTGAGTGGCTACAGGACTAGGAAGAGGGGGGAGAAGATCAGGCATGTTCCCTGCCACAGCTCAGCTAGTAGGGTGCCTCATGAACAACAGTGGTTAGAGCAGCTTCTGCTCCAACAGCTTCTCTTGATCTACTTCTGATCACCTCAAGTCAGAGGCAGAAATGAGAAAGAGTGAGACAGGGCAGCTTTTAAGAGGGGCTTTCCATATTTACCTTCTACATGCCAGCCTACAACATCAGAGAGATCAGTGCTCTTGTATTTGCCACAGCAGTGGGACAGCTGGTTACAGCAAAATCATGCCACGAGCCTGCTATAAAATATGTTTGCATGTATGGATTCAAGCTATCTCATGAGCATATGACAGGGTCTCTTTAATATGATTACAATATACTGGAGCAGTCTTAATAACAAAGGTAAATACAACCCATGTAACTAGAAGGCTGTAACACAACTATGTTAGAAAAGGATGTTCCAGTAGAGCACGGGTCACTGCATCACCATGTGTTAGATGCACCAAGGCTCCCAAAGTGATGTCTTGCTAAAACCAACACAGATTAAGTACCTATTTACCTTCAGAAGACACATTTACATACACAGGAGAGAACAACTGCAAGATGATATCCCCTGTGCATACAGCAGAGAAATGATTCTTGAGCGATAAAATTGTACAAAAAAGCCTGAGTTCTCTAACCCAATAAAATTTAGATTTCTACAGTTTTCACCATCGAGACTGTCACAGACAAAGAAGAGTGTGACTTTTATGTAAAGTTAATTGAAGACAAGGTCAACTGTTACTCCACAGTGAACCTTCCATCTTGACAACAGTGAGGCAAGATCTTCTCTTGACAGTGGCAGAATTGACCAAGAACAGGGCTAGCATTTATCACAATTTTAACTGCTAAAAACCATGAATATGTATCCTGACCTTTGACAGTATTAGCTTTAGTTTACTGCTTTCTTATCTTTTTTAATCCTTTCAAAATTTTGTGTGACATCTGCACGTTAGGGTTAACATTTTTGTTCATGTTTAGCAACACAGTAGCCTCTTCCCCAAAGTGACTGGAGGCTTGTTTGGTAAGCTGAGAATCATTAACAGTTTTCAGTGCCCTTCGCCTCGATAAGGCTGCAGCGCATACATAAACAAGGACAGCATTCAGATACCGGCTCACCCATTTCTCCGGGAATAGGGTTCTGCACAGTTGGTATTACTTGCGAGCGCAACAGAACATAAGTTGTAGGCTACTTAAAACAACGTATCATACACACACATATACGCCACCCCAGCACAATAGGATGCTGGGACCAAATGCACAGAAGGACCAGAGACGTTTTCACTCTCACAGTTCAAGTCCGCTTTTAAGTACTGAGTTATTTTTGGGAAGGAAGTTCCAGGTCTCTGTGCATTCCTATAATGTGAATAATGAGTATGCGCCTAATTGCACAACTGTCTAGGACCTTCAAAAGTATCCAACAGTGCAAGATTTTATGAAGAGCTAGATTCTAGATTTCCTGGAGTTTTTAATTTCTTTATATAAAGAAAATAAAAAGCAAAAAGTAACCACTAGTTCCCCCCAGCAGTTCTCAAGCATTTTACACAGGAGATTCTGCCACCATTATACCTGTTTTGCACTTGAGGAACCTGAAGTACAGGACAAAAAAGTGTCTTGGTCAAAGTCACTTCAAAAACCAGTAATTCAGAGGAACAGACTCCTGTCCAGTGACAGCTCTGAACACAACAACCCCTCACTCAGAATGTACTCAAAATGTTAGTCGGGCAAGTATTTAACCTACATTATCTTCAGATAAGAAAATATTCACGTGTTCAGCTCAGCAAGTCGAGATCCCACCAGAGGTATTCAATCATTAATAAAATAAAAATATCACATCAAAAGATAAGCATGTACAGAGTAAGGAGACTGAGGACGGGATTCACACTTTTACACACATTTGCAAGCCAGAAGGTTTGTAAGTGCCTGAAGTGATAGAGAGTAAAGCAAGTAGACGTACCCAGACAAACATTATACAGTGTACATAACCTGGCTGCTTCTGCACGAAATAGGATTATCGTCTGAATGTTAAATGACTCCTACCCACATACAAAGTTAATGATTTCTTAATGTTTTCATCATCTTAAATTCCATAACTCTTCTTAAAGTACCCACAATGTAAATGAGACAAGTTAAAATTTGAAAATTAATTTGGAAACATTCATCAAAAACATACCCTGCAAGTTATTTCTGCCAAGAGTGATGGCCTACAAAGTCATCTTCCATTTACCAGAATAAATAATTTGCTTCAGTAAATAAGATTCATTCAAACACAGATTCACAGCAAGTATATCAACAAAACATAAATATACAGATGCATTTTGTGATTTATTGTCAAGTTCTAGTCTTACTACCCATTTTGGCACTCTGAGCTTCGTTAACAGGACTCCACCGAGTTAATGCAGCACAAGCATCTCTCAGTCAGTCTTGGAAAGATCATTAGAGCAACACAGTTCTATTCTAATTACTGATTTTGCCAAAGAGGCCACATCACCTAATCTACATTGAAAGTGGTTTCAAATTCACAAGCAAATTAAACAATTCTTTTACAACTCACTACCGTTTTTAAAAAGCCTAGGACCAAAGAGTTCTGTAAAACACAGCGACTGTACACAGCTCTGTAATGAAACAAAACAAAATGAAGCAACGCCAACACTTCCCAGGAATGGGGAAGTTACGGGATGTTCACTCCATTCACAAGGACACATTCTGAATCGTCCCTGTGCTGAAATATGAATACAGTTATGGATTAGCCAAGTCTTCTTCCTCTCACTGAAAACTCATTGCCACTGAAATCTAAAGAAAATTGAGTACTTTTAAAATCAAATATAGCAGTTTCACATCTTAAAATATACTCCTTGATCCCTTCCTTTCAACATTAGTTTTTCTCCCCCAACATTTGCCATTTTGTCAACCTCAAACTGCTTTGGCTCCTTCCATTATAATTTGCTTGAGGGAAGAAGCGTTTGTGACAGGTTTTCTTATTTGGATATCCAACATTTCTAAAATTTCTTGTAGTCCAGAAGTCAGTCCCTTTTCTTTATAAACACCTTAGCTACCCCATCTAATTTATTACTTTTTTTTTTTTTAAGTTCCATGCTTACTGGTTGCTCTATGATTTCTCTCATAAGCTTTTCATTACTACTACTGGTTCAACAACTAATGTATACATAATAATGTAGTGCAGATACTTGTGAGGTAAAGCAGCAATACTAGTAGTTTTTGTTTTGTTAAAATATGGACGAATCAATACATGTTAGACCATGCAGGCTCTTTCAGTCCCTATAGGATTGACTGTTCATTTCCTGTGCTGCATGGCTGATTTTGCAAATGTCTCCATCCTGAAGTGGCCGGAGTTCGATTAGATAAAAGGCACTTCTCAGTGGTGTGTTAGGGGTATTAGGCTTAGTTTCAAGTGAGGCAGTCTGTGTTAAAAGCACAGAGGCTTTCTACGCAGAGAGGTTTGCTGATATCCTGGAGGTCTTTGTGGAGGTTAATTAGCTGAGGCACAGCAAGAGCGTATACCCTACTGCTGAAACAGTATCATTTGGCAATACCATGGGTTTCTCTGTAGAGCATTGATATGAGCAAAACAGCTTGGTTCAGCCCTGATTTGAGGGCTCTCAGCACCTGTGACTGCACCTACATTGCTCCAAGTTGTCCAGGGTTGAACGTGACTCTGATCGCATGGTCTTGGCTACTTTTAAAGTGTCATCACTGGTAAAACCAGTGACAAACTCGATTCACTCTTGTTCCAAACCCCTATTTATTTATCCACCAGCACTAAAGCAGTCTTCCCCAGCTTGGGAAGATCCTTTGAGAATGGATGACGTCCTTTTACTTCTTAGCATTCACACACTGCAAGTATTTGAATTTCTCCCTTCCTCAGCTGAACTGAGCCAAGTTGCACATATTTACAGACCTGCCTAAATTGTCAGTGTCTGTGGGGCTAGTCAAACACATACACAAAACTTCCCGGAGCAGACCCTCATCAATAAGGAAAGCTGCTAATTGCATCAGTACAATTTGCTGCTGCCCAAGATGGGGGCAAGCTCCACAGTGCAAACAGTGGCTTTATGTGTCCGCACGAGGGATTGCAGAAGTGCAGTTACACTCTGCCCACTACACTTGGTGCAAGAAATGTTTTACTGACCAAGACTAGATCCTCTTCCTTTTTACAGGAAACTCCTGCCTGCATTTTCTTTTCTCATCACTCTCCTCTTCCTGTCTGTCACTTTTAAAAAATACCCCAAGATCTTTCCCAAAGCATAATACAACATCCTTGACAAGGGGCCCCTCTCAGGAGCTGCAGACAGAGAACCTGCCATCCCCTCTGCTCTGCTACAGGCACTCTGTACAGAGCACAAATTTTCACTGATCTTTATTACAGTAGTATTGCATTAAAAACTCAAATCTGATCCACTGCCTGTTATGGCCCATCAATTTCCTTCTGTCCATATTTTCTGGATGGAAACAAATAATGGTATGGCAAAGAGCTTTTAGCAGAAATGGGTTTTTATAGAAAAGTGAGGTTGGGTCAGAACTGACGATAATAAACCTGCTGTGTTTCAAGTCAAGAGAAGAGAAGCACATTTCAAATTAATTTACTGGACAAGACAGGGACCACCACGAGATGGCACAGTGGAGTGCTTCATAAGCCTGAGTTCTCACATATGCGTACCCACATATATATTCCGTGCAGGATATTGTTGAATTGGCCCAAAGAGCAGCACATTCAGGCACAGTTTAAAAGATGACCCACATACTTTTCTTTATTGTTTCTTTAAAAGGCTCTTTCAAATTTACCTTTCAGTCAAGTTATAGAAGATCCTTTTAACAGAAATGCTTACTTAGCTTTTGGAGACATCCTCTGATACCTCAGAGGCCACAATGAACAAATCCTCCCTGAAAGATAGTTAAGAAGTATCCTCCTTTTAAAATTGACAAAAAATAAGGCATTGATATGCCAAGAGATTTGCCTAAAACAAAAAGGCAAAATGAACAATTGGCAAAGCCCAAAAGAGAAGGCAGAGTAAAGGGCTCCAGATCCTGAACAAGTAAGAGAGGGAACAGTGCAGTTTGGAGATTTATCAGCCAATTAAAACAAAAACTCCTTTCCTCAAAGAAGTTGTTTGTTACACCTAGAACAGCTACAATAACTACTACTATTTCCTTTAGACAGTGCCCTAGTCCTGAGAACTGTTTGCAAAGGCCACACCAGTTAAATTGTGCTCCTTTAACATCTGGAGCACAAATAAATATATACACTTGCTACAGCCTTGTCTGCGATGTGTGGATGACCTAACTAYTCCTATAAGGATGAGAATTTGGAGGATAAAGAGTCAGGGGCTTCAGCTTTGGCCAGACACCGTGACTGGCAGCAACGGGAACCATGAGTCTCGCAAATGACCGCCTGTGTGCCTCTTTGAAGTAGCTAATAGTGTGCTTGCTAGCAGGGCAAACTAGGGCTCCCTTGATTCAGGGACTTAACTTGCACTCAAGATTTTTGTATCTTATCTTACCGCTTTCACTCACTTCAGAACTGCTTATGCAAGGGCAGCCATCTACTGAGTATGCATGCAGAGCTCCCCTGCTCTTAAAACCAGTGGTCATGAAACTGATTTTTATGACATTGAGAGAGATGTCCAACACCGAGTGCTTAAGACTAGGCCACCCCTCTGAGACTGCAAACTTCCTTGCCATTCCTGTCACCACTGCACAATTCCCACAAAGGAGAAACTACTGCTGTAGAGCTCTGAATACCAGAAGACCTAACTACCATGTTGTTTAAGCCTGCTCTGAGTCACAAAAAGAGAAAATGGAGAGGAACGGCATTTCACTGACACCAGTCTTCTCAACACTGCTGTTGGATCCAGTCTGGGCTAACCAGAGCTGGCAGCAGGAGGGGATCAGACTCTACTGTATACATTACTTTGTAACTTATTATATGCCTCAGTGAGGCATATAATAATAGAGGGAGTTTTCCTTCTCCATATTCCCATCCCATAGAGGTAGCTCACTAGCATATCAGTGCTAATACTTCCTTATTTTGGAATCCTTTCACTTCCTCTCTCCTCCATACATAGACTTTATGCAGACTCTTGCCTTTTGTAACACTGCCCCGATTCAGAAATGCAAGGCACTATACCAGAATGAACTTCCAATGTATCAGTCTTTCATGACATTCAAGCCCCCAACATTCAGTTAACTAATAGACTGAAAACATTCAGTTGACTCTTAATTCAGAAGACCCTCGACTCCAGCACATTTTGCGTAACAATTTTTTATGCTCTCATACTACTTTTCATCATAAATCTCTCTTTAGAAAAACCCTAACACTATCTGTTCCTGGTGTTAAGAGTAAGTTTTCTCGTGCACTTTTGAGTACCTGCTTTTGGTTTAAGTCTCTGAAGACATAAGGGACTGAACAACACGGAAACACATGCACACCTTCCTCCTTCCTACACTGAGCCTCATTCTGGGTTTATGGCCAGCAGATGAGACTGGAAGCAGTTTGGTGTGCTGCCTGCGACGCTCCCTCTATGCAGGGGCAGCTGGAAATAGACTTTGCTACTGCACTACTTTTATTCTTCTTTAATTTCATCATTTTATAAATGCCAGATTAAATATTTTGCAAACAGCATTACTTGGTGACAGGGTTGCCTTCGTAAGTATGCCACATGCAACTGTGATGTGAAATTTTAAAGACCAGAGAACAAAACAAAAGCTTCAGTGACATGAGAAATGCAGTTTGATCCATAATGCAAATATTTTATTTAAAAAGAACCCACTCTTTACAACCATTTGTACTTTCTGTTAGTTACCAACAATGACATGAAGATTCAATTAGTAGCAATTCACTTAGCTCCACTTGATTTAAAATCTAATTCAGACTGTAAACTATGTTCTTCTGTTCAGACTGTAAACTACGTTTCCCATTTTCCAAAAACAAAGCAAATAAACAAGGCATAACAATTTTACTCAATACCCACTGCTATAAACCACATACTCAATAATCTTAACCTTGGATAGTATCCAGAGTTAAGGGTCAGTGAAAGATGTCAGTTTAATAATCCTGCAGAATTAAACCTTTTTTTTTTTTTTCTCCATGGCATAGGCAAATTGAAATGCAAAAAACAAACCAATGGGTGGAGAGTTATGAAAATGCCCAAGCCAAGGCAGCTGTCCCAAAGTAACCAGTGTTACCGGCGCAAGACAAAAACCTTCTTCCCCACTAGGAGGGAATTCCTTTCAACACGTGGGCAGCCTTCACCCTTATGCGTACCCTATGGGGTGCAACAGGAGTGACCCTTCCCACCCTCTCTAAATTAGAAGCACTCAATGAGACTGTGCTCCGACTGTTCTTCCTCTCCCTTTTAAGACTCTTTTTCCACTGGTCTCTTTCAATGTATGCTTCCACTGCAGCTTTAACTGCGTAAATCAAGACCACCATGTTCCTGCCTTCCTCACTCTCACCTATGCACTTACACATCACTACCCTTCTGCTAGCAGTCCTGTGACCAGGCAGTGAACCAGTTCAAAGAGTTGATCTGACTAAAAATTAATGTTTTTCTTTTGGTGGGTTTTGTTGTTCACTAACTCAGCTCCCTCAGTCAGATCCCCACAGGGCCAGAACTGTACCAGCACTGACACAAAGTTAGGAGCAAGACCAAGAAGCCAAGGATATGGCTGAACAGTCCCAATCTACATCAGTTTAAATGACTGTGGGACTACATCCATCCTTTCCAGTCAAAATTCAAACCAGCTGCACAAGGCACATGGGATCTTGGACTCAGGGAATGACACCATGCTACAGCCAGGGACACATCTTGCTAGATGACATGCTTTGCTCCTCCCCAGGCCTAAGCCACCACATGATCCAGCTTACCCAGGGACATAATCATCATATGGTTGCACAGAGACATATTCATCATCAGACAGTTGGCACCATCTTATGGCCTAAGACGGGAGATTCGCACGTGGGACTATTTCCTCAAAATCTGCACCTCTACATTACTTCAGCAACCTAGCTGCACTCTAAGGCCTACTCTCACCTCCCTCAATCCTGCTTGTGCTCCTCTGCAGAACATTTTTCCATCTCTATGTTATGTAAAATACAAAGTACATGGAATCAACATGACTGCGACAGCCACTCCACCCTTAGTCACTTGGGGTATGCTGGCCTCCTTCCCTTTCAAATCTTCATCCTTTTTATTTTGATCTCTTTCGTCCATCAGCCTTTCTAGCACTAACCACCATTCCTCCCCTGAACCAGCCATCTGGTCATTTACAATCTTTTAAGAAGCCACCACAATACTCCCACCCCCAAAGCATGGATTTTTTGTAAAACTGTTTTACGTTTTATGAGAAAATCTGTTTTTTTCAGCTATTTTATTCCTAGAGTGTCACATTTCTCCTCTGCAAAAGGGATTTTTTTTTTTAGAGCTCAAACACTTAATGCTTTCCAGAAATGGGAAGAAGAGAACAAACTACTCCCTCTCCCTCCATAGGATTTCAGAACTGGAAGGGACCTCCTTTTTCCTGCCCATTGCCTTGACCTCATGATATTCCTTTCCCATAGCTCTTGAACTTTATAGTCTAAGGACTGTGAACTGAAGATGGCTGAGGCTTCCTCTGTTGGCTTAACCAATGTTGACCACCCATGCAACAGCTTAGCTGATGAGTAGCTAACACTTCCTACAGAAAACACACAAAAGCTTTGCTGTCAAACACAGCAGTCATAACAACGAGGTGTGAACAACAGCCCTACTCCCCCGTGTAGGGCCAACCTTGTCATACCAGTGCAGATTGGCTAGATTAATTTCTTCTTTAAGAAATTCTGCACCAAGCAGATAAATCCCAGTTCTTGCTCCCTTTACCTGTTTCTCCTCTGTGAGAAAAATCTTTAAGCAGGAAACTTGGAGGCTCGGCCAGTTTCACAGATTGAGGCAGTGACACAGATGACTGCATCTGTCTCCTGCATAGGTGGAAATTCAGGAATTGCCACATTCCAGAAGAGCAATTTTGCCTCCAACGTTCTGCAAAAAATATTTGCAGTTTTAACCCACTCCCAATACCTACACTACCTTGTCTGCCTGAAAAGTATAGGCTGCATGAATTGGGGAGAAACAGCTAAGTAACTGTAGTTACAGGTTTATTATTATACGTATTTATTTTAAAAAGTTATTTGATGACAATTATTTAATGTTGTTCATTGTTAAAAATGAATATACTCATGTTCAAAGTAAGAGCTATTTTAATACTTTTTGGTTTTGTGAGGATTCTTATTTAAGTGCATCACACTAATGTTACCTGTTTTACTCATACAGCTTCTTATACTAGATATTAACCTGATAAAATGCATGTAATAACATATTATTCCTATTTATCTGAGAAAAACATCAATTCCCAACAGCCAAATGGAGATTAAACTTTCAAAAAAAAAAAAGGCAGAAACAAAAATTACAATCCATTGAGTACAAAAGGAACAAAGAATTCTGCTCTTCAACTTTAGAAGTAAAGCATAACAATTATATTTGTTACCCAATACTCAGAAAATAGTCATCTCTGCTAGCTATGTGGAAGACTCCAGCATTTTGTAAACTACCTTTGCCTTTGAGAAAAGGGAGGGGAAAAAAAAAAGGAAAGAAAAAAAAGGAAAGAAAAAAAAGGAAAGAAAAAAAAAGGAAAGAAAAAAAAAGAAATTCAGGCTGCTTCCAACAAAACCTTCAAGATTCTGATGCAAAAGTCTAAGCCCTTGGCAACCTGTTTCTCAGAGCAACTTTGTGTGTGAATCCAAGTTTTCTCAGCACTGAGCAGCATGCTTGATGCTTCTTAATCAATGTTCATTTCAAAACTGCAGCAGAAGAGTCCCAAACAACAGAGGTATTAATTTTAAAAGGTGACTTCACTACTGTTAACTTGAACTAGTAAGACCACTGATGCAGCTTGTCAGTATAAGTTGCAAAAGCATAAATCTAACAAGATCCTGCTGGGCTTTATCATTTTATCTAGAATCACAATTTACAAGCTTTTCAATTTGCGGATCCCTATGGTTTTTCCCATCAGAGGTACCAGCTGCCAAATACTGAACATAAAGCAACTTACTCTTTGCAGGCTGCAGGCTCATGAGCAACTCTCACAAGTAAAAAGCAGAGACGAGCACTGGCCAGGCTCAGCAGCTCTGCAGCAGGGTTTGCACTGTGGTCACTGCAGCGCAGCTGGGGTGAGCCCGACTGCCCCCCTAGCCCAAGACTGATCTAGGACTGACCAAGAGCCACAGGACAGGACAGGCACCAAAGACAGGCCTCTTCTCCAGGCAAATATGTGACCACAACAAACTCTAGTCAGCTCAATAGTAATACAGCCAGCTACTAACAGCAGTAGAGGCCATGGTGCTCTAGATGGGCTAACTACCTAAACCCTCTCCTGTCCGTGGGCAGGTCTGGCAGGCTAGGCAGAGTTCTGTCCTACTTGAGCTTATTCTGCTTTTTGAGAAATGAATTAGGAAATGGAAAGCTTGCGTGAATAAGTCAACGCAAGTCGCAACAGTATCCTGACTGCAGCATGGATACAGTTCATAGCATGCCCTTTCTAGGCTTGTTTGCCCTAGTACCATGCTCTTGCTAACAACACAGCTCCACTAGTGATCAAAATGGAGAGAACCAATACAGACAAAGTGTTAGGAAGCCAGGGGTGCTTTGCAGCACAGCATCCTTAGGCCTGTTATCTCTGCCTATTCAACAGCATGGCTAAAAACACTGTCTTCTCCCACCACTGGAGATGTACTGCTTTTAACAAAGCTGGAAAGTGTTCAGACAAAATTCAATACATATTGTAGACAAATTTTTTCACATTTTATCTTTTCAATGTCTTACCTCATCCTATGATACAYGACATTCATACACACAATTTATGCCTTACTTTGTTCTCAAGACAGGGACTACCTGAGACAGTATTTCAAAAAACCAAAATCCTAAAAGGCATCAGCCCACTACAGAAAGAGCCTTAAACACAGTTTTAATGCCAACAGATTACCATCATGTCTTCAAGACCAACGTAGATGAGACAAAATCATACTAGAATCATCTTGAACCATCTCAAATAAGTATTGCTGTTATTTCCTTTTTTAAGTTGTGGTATCTTTGATTTTTAATGCGGGTGAATGGGGTCAGATCATCTTACTTTACCACAAAACCAAAACCAAACGTTGGTAAAAATATTTCACAATGATGTTGAAGTGCCTCCCTTCAAAAAACTACTACAAACACTCAGCATTCAGTTTGGGCTCCACTGAGTTGCTACTGTTGCCTTTCCTCTGCACAGTTTAATTTCATGTGGGATTTGAATACTTAGTTTAGGTACTGCAAGATCTCACAAGCAAAGATTTAGTTTGACTTAAACATAATCTTAGTTTAGTTTGTAAGAGGAAGGCCTAAAGGGCAAGCTAAGTTCATGCCAGTTTGAGAAGTGTGGTAATTATATACATACACCAGTTTAGCTAAATTTGCTTCTAATGTAACTGTTATCCTTAGCCTAATTATGTCCACAGTAATACTGATTAACTGTTGCCAGGGTTATGCATAATGCATCAATTATTTAACAAATAAACTCACCTGGATTTGGTCAATACTGCCAGTGTTCTTACTCAACCCAGAAAGGAGAGAACCGTTTATCTGAGCTGTCTAAAATGCTGATGAATACATGCAAGTCATGACTTTTCAGACCATCTCATTTATTATCTCTCAAGATCTTTCACTGCTTGAATTCTAAACATATCGTATTTTATTTTTCTTGAGCTTTCATACTTGTATCAATACAGCAATTTTGTGAAAATAAAAACAGAATTTAAAAAACATCATTGTAAAAAGTCTTTCAATTACACAAATAAGCTTTTGAACACATGATAAACGAATGATCCACAGTCTTGAAAAGAAACAGGCTTGCAGAAGATTATACCAAGCAGAACAATAGATACACTGAAGATCTGAACTCTAACCCACCCACAACCACTCACATCATTGGACTGTTAACTTCATAATTCAGATGAGCCATTAATGATGGCCATAAAGCACAGCCATCAAAAACCAAAACCTTCTACCTCAATTACAACACTTAAATAAAAACCTCACTGCCTTATTCTACCTTCCATTTCTCATATATCAGGGTCCTGTGATCACTCAGTTCTTCTAAAGTACCATTTTTTGTTTTCTTGCACAGACTGGATACAGACATCTTCTCTCTTCTCTTCTTAAATCCTAGCATTTCTCACACAGCGAAAGCAACAAGAAATGGGGTCAAGGAGAACAAAGTATCGCCATCAAAGTGCCTGTGGTAAAATCTTGACTTTTTAAAGTCAATTACATTGCAGAGCTCCCATTAATTTTAAAAGGACCACAATTTCCCCCCGGCCATACATCAGACAAGAAATTAAGAGATCTTCTCCAGTCCTTCAGCTATAGATTCCTTTTAAAGTAGTGGTCAAGAGATACTGAAACAATAGGAAGTTATTTTTACATCTACTTCAGAATGATTAAGGAAGCTGCAGGCGACATTACTTTGCTAAAGCCAGAATATCAAGTGTATTACCCTATGCATTTAAAAGAAAAAATAAAAGCTGTCTTTTCACGTCAAACTTAATTTACACGACCACCATAAAGTACATTTGTAATGAGGCCACTCCCATCCTAGGATATCTATTAGCCTACACAGCCTCAAATTTAAAAATGCAGATGACACAAGCAAGTGGGTATAACCTTTCCAAGAAAAGATGCCTGACACCCGGATTTAAAATTCATATGCCATCCTGACATCCATCTTTGTGTAACAAAGACCCTAGCACTTCATCATGTATCAGTCCTGGACCTGTAACTTCAACTCCTTAGTCAGGCCCCTCAATCAGAGCAGTTTCAGAAGCTGAGCATTTGTTGCTGTCACTAAGGAAGTAAGAAGTGTGAAGAACCTTGCTTTAAAATATGCAAGTGATGGGTTTCACTTCTCCTGGAGCTGCATGAAAACCTGTAAGAGCTTCAAAGTACGTCATAGACCCACTGGTGGCGCAAATGCATGAATTCAAAGTCTCTGAATCAGCTAGGAAAACACACCCTTCTCCTCAAGGTTCACAACTTAAGAATTAAAGCTGTACAGAAACGCTGGTAATCATAATATCCCTTTCAAAGGAGTCAAAGCCTATAGACCACAGGCTTCCAGGAGCCCTGCAAAGGACTAGTGCTGTGATAGTCCGACAGAGCTGTAACAAATGAACAGGCTTAGCAACCTTGAATGCAACAAAGCAAGGTCATCAAATGGAAATGCAATGTAATGCAGACCAATCATACAAGGCCAAGACTCAATTCTAATGTTCTGGGTATCATTCCTGGTGAGTGGAATGTGAAATGGATACTTCCTTGCAATCTAACTGCAAAGATGTTTTAACGCAAAGCAAAAATGCCACAGAAGTGACAACTGGCAAGATAATCTAATTTCAAAGGGTAACACATGAAATTTTTTCTGCATTAGATTTCCAATCTTTACTACCTGTTTTTTTGTTTTGGTTTGTTTTTTTTTGCTTTTGGAAGGCTGCATGACTAGTCCAAAAACTATGAAACCCCACACAAACCCTCACTAGTAAGGACAGTGATTTTTATTCATACTGTCTGAAGTTGTTACTTATTGGCAGCATTCAGATACTGGAAAAGAACTTAGAAGAAGAAAAATTAGACTAAGCGTGACTAACCCCTTCAGTCTAGGCTCTGGGAGGTTAGTTCTGTGTAGGACTGGAAGGACTGCACTTACCTAGCAGGGCCAATGCTTCTGGAAAGCCTGGCTGCTATACCGCCTGCCATGGGGGCAGTTACTCTATTTATGCTCGGTAAGCCAATATGATTGGGACCCATTAGGCTTCCTGACTGCAAATTGACAACTCATACGGGCCATGTTTGATAGGCTGTACTCTAACCAGAAGCATTTGACTCCAGCAATAGAGTTGATCTACACCTAGAGTAGATATGACCGTGATTACCAGATGCCCAGCATCCTGTTCAGAGTCATGGTTTCATCTGGACCACCACAGACCTGGAAATCCAGGAGAAATGCCCCAAATCCTCAAAATTTTTTTCCAAATGGAAATAAATGACATATCCAGGTAAACCCAAAGGTACATGGCTCCAGAGACTGAGAAAAGGGGTTCACAAAGGGTTAATCTGTGCCAGCTCAAGTTGTTCTGATTTAAAAGCTGTGAACACCACACTTACTAGGTACTGAGCCCTATTCCAAAGGCAAGTTTACTGTGGGTTAAATTTGTCACCTTTCATATGCCTGCATTTCAATCCCAGTGCACTCAATTCTTATCTTATCAGATGCACAGCCTGCCCTTTAGTCTGCAGCTGCTTGGTGCTATTTACACCAGGTTTACGCCTGGAGCTTCGCCCCTCTGTTCTTGTGCCCGTAGCTTGCGAAGTGCCTAACTGGCATATCTAGGACACAACAGAATTCTTACAGAAACGCCAGGAAGCTCCTGAAAGCAGCAAACAAGACAAAAGAACAGCTCTGCGGAAAAAACAAAAGAACAAACGACAAACAGTGACAACATAAAACGCGGTGAGAAAGTTTCTTTCCAGATCACTTTAATGGTGGAACATGTTTTAATCCTCTGAACCCACTCTCTTGATGTTACATGTTACATGCAATAACATGTATATAACATGGAATATAACATGGAATAACATGTTATTCCATGTTCAAAGGGCAGCAGCACAGGAACCGTGGAGGTCCTTGAAGGACAAACAGACACTGGAAGCTGGTATGACAGACCACTGGGGCAGTGAGCAGCACAGCAACGAGCCCACACAGGAGGGTTCGTTTGTTTGTTTAGCCACTGCTCTAGAACAACCAGTTCCATTTGAGCTGACTAACCAAAAAAAAAAAAAAATTAAGCCATTTTTTCCTACAACAGGAGAAAATGCATATGAGTTTGTATTTAACATTTCAGTAGTACTGTTACATTATATTGATTAAAATAGGCTATACTTGGTATTCTCGCATTAAAGTATAATCACAGGTGGTGGGTAACTGTATGGTCTGATGAACTAGGTAAATGATAAACGAATCTTGGCAACAGTAACTGAAGAAACCGTAAATGGGAAACAAACATGTAACTTAGCAATTCTGTTGATTATGTTAAGTAACCGAATACTATAGCAACTCTGTTGATTGTATGGAAATGAAGTTATATAACCAAAATACTATAGCAACTCTGTTGATTGTATGGAAATGAAGTTATATAACCAAACACTATAAATATGCAACCAAGGTAAACGGGGGTTGGGATTCTCAGCTTTGGACATGAGTCCCTGAGACCCCGGGCCCTGAATAAAGCACCGCATATAACTGTTTTCATAGTTATGTGTTTCTTTACGGGCAACAGTACCAGACTGAAATCTAGCTCTCCTGACATTGTACTACCAGACAGCATTCATTCTTTAATAGACAGTGGCCTCTTATCTTGATTTACCAGGTACCTGCTCATAGTACCCATAAGTTAAACTCTGAATTTCAATTCAAGATTGAACTTGAATGTGGAAATTAATACCTGTCCTGTCAGTCCTTGCCAATTCTTCAGAAAAAGGAAGCAACTCAGGACATGTTCACTGCTCATTAGTATAACCCCAGTTTAACCAAAGAGCTTAAACAGTAATTTAAAGACTAACATCATTCTATCAAAAAGGATGCAAAAATATACAGTGAAAAGCCTATTAACAGGATAGACAAGGAGACATTCAACTCCTTTAAGTGTCAGGGCTTCTGTATTGCTCAGAATAATTTAGTGCAGGATCCAAAGAAACCTTTCCCACTTTGCTACTAACATCTCATTTTACTAAATGTACAACTTCTAAACCTAAGGGAAAAAACAACATGATTACTAGAGATACAGAGTGGATACTGATGGAAATTTACAGAATTAAAAAGCAAACTCAGAAAGACTAAAATGAAGCAAAGAAGTAAGTTGACTGTAAAAGCAGTTTCTACTTTGGGCAATTTAATCTGACAATGTTTTTTGTTCAAACACATATAACCAGAAAAGATTATGCTTGACTATGCTCCCACAAAGTTTGTTTTGCTTGCACATTAAAAAGCAGAGGTCACCTATACTGTAACCTCCACAAATTCATGGAAGAAGACATTGTGCCTACTAAAAGAAGAAAATACTTTTACCCAATAAAAAGAGAAGTATGGATTAGTAATTCAGCTGGTGAAACCGAAAGGGAAAACATGTAAATGTAAGACCTCATAGTCCTCTTACAGAAGTAAGTAATCAAGTAATAAATGGAGGAAAACAAAATCAAAATATTTTTCAATTTTTTTTTCCCAGAGAGATACATGCATAAAGAAATACAGTGGAGGGGAGGAATACACAAAAAGGGGGGACACCAACATTTTTCTGCAGGACTTCTTTTGTACTAAATGAGCATAAAACATTATCAAAGCTTTTTTACCATACGCTCACAATAAAGCAGCCAGTATTCTGTTTGCCATGTATACCTAGCAACCCCTCACAGATTACTAAAATAAAATTGTAGCAAACATTCTTTCAGTAGAATAGAGCACACCTGACTGCGTATCTTGAGTTAATCGCTGCATTTAACACTGCTGTAGCTACACTGTATTTGTTTTCCTGTGAAAATGATATGACAACTTATAGCATTTCCCCCAGGAACTGTATGCAGTAATAAGGTTTTATTTTATAAAAGCATTTTCTCTTCCAAAGCCCCCAAAAAACAAAAGCCCAAAACAACAATCGACTGTTCTGAAAAAAAAAAAAATAAATGGCAACCTGAAATTAGACATTTTAATATGCAGCTCTCTCCAGGGGCTCATTTTAGTACGTCCATAAAGCACCATTTCGAGTTGTAACAGAGAAGGCCGTCGCCGTCAGGAGCCCCCTACACGTCCGCGGGTCCCGCTCATGGGCCCCGCTGAGTCCCTGGCCTGCTCGGGGGGAGCGTGGGGACTGCCCGGGCTGCCCACTGCTGCTCCCTCTGCCAAGGCCGCCAGCAGCCTTAAACCCAACAGCTCAACAGCCTTCTCAAAGTGGGATTTTATCGGCAGAAAGCAAGAATGAGAGAAGCGAGGCTTTGAGACAGCATATACATGCTGCAGCTTACCTAAGCGGCTAGCAAAACCTGGTGTTGATAACCCGGGGAAAAGTCTCCCTTCTTCACACACTCTTTCTGGCAACAACTGCCTGAACTCTGCCAGAAAGGATCTTTTTAACTCAGTGATCCTTTGGCTCACTGATCCTTACCACTACCAGACAAAACATGTTTTGTAACCTGGCCACAGCTCAGGGTAGCTCTTCACAGCTCAGGAATTGTCTATTAACCACCCTGGAGACTTTTCCAGGAAGTATCTTATTTCAAGAGATTGTTTTGCTACCTGCTTTTCCAACAGCCTCTTGTTATTGCAACACGTTAACACAGTAACACCTGAATAGTTAACTGCATACTGCAATGCAAGGTAAACAAATCTCATTAGCGAATGGGTAAGGAATTTTCTTCCTTTATTACAGAGCAGCTGTACATCAACATGTGCATGGAAAAAAAAAAAAGCTCCAGTTTGCAGGCATCAGAAACAGCCTTGCATAAATAAAGCAGAAATATACAAATACCCTATATCCACTACTCCCCCGAACAACCTGTACAGACCCATAATAATGATGGTCATACACTTGATGAAGAGGGAAGAGGGAAAACTGCAAGGTTTTCAACACTAGGGGTCAAGTTAATGAGAGAAACCATACCCCAAGGCAACACCCTTTACCAAATACAATGAGACCACATTACAAGCTCATTTTAACAATCCAGCTTTTTCCTAACAGATACGAATAACAGAATACGCTATGCATATTATCTAAAATGCCAACTGTACACCAAATTAACAAGATACACCATTATATTACTTTTCATCACTGCAGTTGGGAACTCAGTAGTGAACAGCACACAGGTACACAAAACAGTTAAGGAAGAACTTCAGGCATTAATCCCATGCTGCTCTCTAGGCAGCTGTCAGACTGCAATGATGAGCAATTTATCTTTCATCTACAATGTTATCAGCAAACAAGCAGAGTCACCAGGGAAGTCAGCTGCAGCCCACACCCTTCACAATACCAAATTCCTGTTTTCGAGGAAGGCGAGACGAGGGAACTTAGTCATGTGCCCTGCTGCACCAAGACCAATGAACTGCTTGCACTCCAGAAGCTGGTTAAATCCTATTAATTTGTTTATTTGATGCCTGATGCCCCGAGCGAAGAAGAGCTGCTCCCCGTGAAGGGAAAGTTACAAACACATCACCCATCAACTACGTGCTCCCTTCTCCGATTTGGCATCAGCCATGAGAGCCCCCACACCTCCAAATGGAGACGCTACCAAAAGTGGAGAAACCACACCAATCTTGATGGTCGCACAGGCAAGCAGTCATACATGTCTGAGTTGGATAATCTCATGCTGAGAACAAAACTTACTCCAACACAGCAAGAAACAAGGTCTGCACGGAGGCAAAGAGCCCAAATGAATGCCACTGCTAACTACTTGCAGGCAAAAGTTTTTCAACAGCAAAAGCAGGTGAGAACAAAGCTTCTTTCTCTCACAACCACAGCTTCAGCATCAGAACAAACACTGACACCCCCTTTCTTATTGCTAGGGAAAGGTGTATTTTTATTTTTAGAAAGATCTGTAATTTCATGAGACTGAGCTGTCCTTAGCTTAGCTTACAGTGAGGATAAGGCACTTTATTTCACTATAAATGCACCAAGAAGTCAGAAACCATGTAGACACTAATTGCTGGCACAGATCCTGAGCTAGCCTGCTAGAGATATCAGATACCCAGCTCATCCTGCAGGACTGTATGACAGCACACCATTAGCCTGGCTGAGGAGTGAGCGAATGCTACAGTAGCTTGCTTTTTTTTAATTTTTTTTTCAATCTGGACACTAAAAGGACTCCCAAAACCCTCTGACAGTCTCTCTCAAGTCAAAGCAAGAGGCAAAAGTGTGTGTCCTTTCATTTCTCCTGGCTCTGCAAGTTTCCTGTAAATCCAGGCCCATGAGCAATAGGAAAGCATGCTGAATCAGTCCAGCCTTATCAGGTCATTTCACAATACACTGCCTCGTCTCTGATTAAGTCATGACGATCAACAGCCTTGCCTGTAACCGGTATCCAACTGTGGGAGCCTATGGTTCTTTGTCACTAGYGACTCCAAAGGAGGCCAAGGACAACACCAGCAGAACAAACCTTAATGAACCTCTTGTCATGTATTACTAGGCAGCCCATGACAGCTCCAACAGCAAACCATAGCTTGCCATGCTGAAACTTAGCAGATTCCCCAATGTCCAAATACTGGTCCATCCCCACAAATAACTAGTGTTACATGAACTCTACATGTTGCCCATAGAATTAGTATCCAATTAGCTTTAGGAGCACTAATGACAGGCTTTTCAACCATGACTCACCACTGAAAACACAAAAGAAATTACTTTGTACCTTTAGCAACAACAAACTGTTTCTAGTTGGTGGCCATGAGTCATGAGTATTTAAGTTTTGTCTGAAATATGACATCTGGTAAAACTGAAAACTTCAGGAATGGGCTTGTTTCAAAGTTGTTTGCCTTGGGTCATGTAAGTATTAATTTCCCAACTTTCATCAGCAAAAATTAAACTTCCCAAGCAAGTATATTAAATATTAAAACCTACTGTCAGAATTTTTCAGTTCTTTGCTTATTTTGCCACTGTGCATTAGAGAAAGCAAAAGTTTATCTCAAAACTTGAAGACTTGTAGAAAAAATTACTCCCCAGTAGGGCAGCAATGAAATCTCTCTCCTACAAAGAGATGATCAGTATTCCAGAAAACACTCCACCTCTTTAATCTGGAGGTGCTTCCAATGTTCTTATAGCATTAAATACATTTTTCAATCTTTTCATGTATTCATTTTTGCTAAACTGTCATGATTTCCCCCTCAGTTCAGTGGGCAAACATCTAAACAGCAATAGATTTTGCAATACCAAACAGGACTATGGTGTGTCATTAAAAAAAAAAAAAAAAAAAAAAAAAAGAGTAATTTCCTGCTGGACACATTTTTTGCCTTTGTTACTAGGGTCTTTATCCAATATTAAGATTAATGCTGTTCTTCATTATTATTGCCTCTTAGAAACAAAAGAGGATGTTTTCTTTAATACCAACATGTTACACTGAAAATTCATTTATGATTGTGGGTGTTTCCACTTGAAGTAATTCCCAGCTGATTCCTGTAGTCATTTCTCTCTCCACAAATCTGAGTTGTCATAAAGATGGAACCATTAACAAACAGGCAAACAGGCATTAACAAACTAATAAGAACTCCTCTGAGATTTTACACAGACATTTCCGCATCCAAACTTGACTCTGCCAGGACTCTTCCCCACCCTGGGAAACCCCCTTTAACAATGGAAATATCACACTGATGCAGGGTGGGATCTTGCTAACTTCTGAGTTTATAGACACCACTGGATCTTTCCCCACTTCTTTGCTCTGCTCCAAAGAGGGCAACTTCAGTAACTGACACAGCAAAGGGGTGGAGGTGCTGAATTCCTTCCCTGTGGCACCTGTGGCAGGAGAAAGAAAACCAACAGAAAGCAGTAAGGGAACAGAGAAATAGCTGCACTACATACTGTCAGAGAAAGGCTAGGAAGACAGGCAAAAAGGGAAGAGTACAAATTATCCTTTGTAGCATCAAAAAAGAGCCATCTACGAACCAAAATACAAAAATTAATTGAGGATTGCTCTGTAACTCATCCAGTGCGGCTGTGGATTGTCACAGCAACCCAAAGCTATCTTTCAAATATGAAAGTATCACCAGCTATTTTCAGAGCTCAGATTTTATTCACAAAGTGCTTCTCCAGCTGGGCACAGGCAAGTACCGCTGGGATTCAGCATTTCCTGTTTCCAGGCTTCAACACTGTCACTTTCCAGCTCCTACCTTCAGCCAGCGAGCCCCCGCTGGCCATCCTCCAGCAATTCCTCCAGCAGTTCCAACACCATCAGGAACCTGTCTCACCTAGAATTTTATTTGATTTTATTTTTAAGTGTAGACATATTTCATTTAAAAGGAAAAACATTTATCCCCAGCAGTGTTGAAAAAATGTGTGCACACAACAGATGCAGGTATCAAGCTGAACAAAAACAGCCTGCAATGCACTACAAAACAATTCCCTATCTCATGTTAAACAACCACAGTAGACGTAACTGACTCTGAAAAAAATTATTATTTTTGTGAATGGTCTACCTGCAATAGCTTAACCAGCTTCAGTAAATGTTTAGCCAGACATCTAGTCATCTTTCTATAACTGCATTTCACTGAGACTGTTGCACACCTGTATGCACACACAATTAGGTGTGAATACTGCCCTTTCAGGGCATGAGCACTCCTTTTTTCTATCCTCCACACAAATCACAGCTTGCTTTTGATGCTTCCTCTCTGGCTCCCATCACTGACTTCAATGTAACCTCTTTTGCTTATCAAGATGCTAGTTTAAGTGTACCTAATACTATGGTACATTTGTTTCCTTAAGCCAGGAGGGGAGGGCACAGACACAGTCTTGTAGCAGCAATGATCCATTATGTGTCAGAGCACTTGGAGAACTAAGCAGCAACTCACTCTGAAAGCACTCAAAAATGCAGATCTCAAGCATATATTCCTTTCCATCATTTTGCTTTTGATTAAAATGTACCTTTGTATGTCTTCTGAATAGACAGTACCTTGAAATATAACAAATAAGATCAAGAGAATACTCTAAGCTATCCTTCATGCTGTATGAAATAGAGAGCAAAATATAAGAATCTTTGTATTTTCATAACCAGGTAAAAACAAACACTGAGCTCATATTCCAGAACAAACATGAAGCTAGCTGGGTGATTCTTGTACAAAGAACTTACTATTTGTCTTTTGTCATCTTCTGAATCTGAGAGTTCATCATACAAAATGTCAAAAAATTACTGCGAATCTTCTCACGTACTCAAAACCAGGCAACCTCTGATGACTGTATGTGTCTTAGTACAGCTCTTGCTTTCTATAAAGTAAGGTCCAACTAGAAGGCTGAATAAGGCCTTCCAAGATGCTTGCACATCACACAGCTTTTTCTCACAGAGGAACACCTCTCTAGGCAGGAAGGGCTGCCCAAGCAGCTGAGTGCTTCTTTCCATACTCACACACAGGGCTTGACAAGGAGTTACTGACTGTATACGAAAGCATATGAAACCATAAGAAAGCAGGCCTCCTCTTACGCATGCATGTAACCCAGCAGATTTACCTGGAACCTGCTGCCACCCCACTGATAGGTCCAAGGATAGGAATTTAAAAAAGAAAAATCGACACCTGGCTCCACAAGACCGCAGTTTGGATCATACCATCACAAAAAGTAGCACCTACTGTAAATACGCTCATGACTTCATAATGAAAAGGGCAATATTTTACAGAACATCTTAGCCATTCTGGCACTTGACCCAAGAAAGTTGCCGTGTTTCAGACAAAAAGCAGCACCTACTATAAATGTTAACTATTCTAGCTACTTCATAATGAAAATGGCACTATTTTACACAGGATCTTAACCGTTCCTGGGGTGCAATACTGCCAGGTGTGTCAATGTTCAGRAGCAGGTAAAATCCAAAGCGTTTTCACTTAAACTGAGTTTTGTCAGAACAGTCTAGGCTGGCTTATTTTATTTCTTCCACCTCTAGCCAGTAGTTTTTTCCAGCAGATCATGCTTGCAGAATAGAGCAGGGAAGTTAACACCAGCAGGTGTGGAGGGGACAGTGGTGAAGAGCTGAGGGGGAAGGAGAGGAAAGGCCAAACAGTAAAACCTCTCAGCTTGGGTTTGCTGTGGCCACAATGGCACCCAGGATGACAGCCTCCTGCAGGACCAGAGTGGCATCTGCTCTGCGGCACCTCAGACTGGACACACAAGTACGTAGGTTTCTGTCTCCACAGAAGTATTCAGAGTGGGAACATGATATGAATAGACACAGTATTTCATTCTGCAACACTTGTGCAGACATGTTTTTAATGAAGGTATCAACCACACTAAAAGAATGTGAGAGTGAAGTGAGGTGGGAGAATGACCCAATAAACATTACCATAATGGGGGAAAAAAAAATAGCTCTACAGCCAGGCTATAGCTTTTAGAAAAAAAACCCAAAACATATTTTGTTTTAGTACCTGTACAGCAGAAGCACATGGACAACTATAGCTCAGATAACCACATTTCCCATAAATCTAAGGAAGAAACTATGCAACACTCAAGGTATAGAAAATCGTGATTCCTCCTCTATTTCTTCTTTTGCACTCTCCCCTTTCCATTTATCGTCATCTCTGTATTTTGTGTAGCTGCAGAAAGGCACAAATCTGCTGGCCCTCATCTTAGAAAATACTTTCATGTAAACAAAAAATGTTATATAAAGCTCTCCCATGCACTAGGCACAAAGAACTAAAATGCACCAGAAATCAATTCTATTTAAAAAGAATGTATTTTAAGCCTGCCTAGATCAGAATGCACCACCTGCAGCTATATCTCAGCATATACTTCAAACTGACAAACAGAGAAAGATTTTCTTGATATGTCACAGTGTACCGATTTGCAACCTGTGATGGATTTGCTGGGGTGAAGGGCAGGAGGTCTTCCACTGCACAGAAGCCCTCCTCTCATCTTCACATACATAGTCACACACCAGTCTTTTCAGGTGCCTTGAGTCTGAAAAGCTGGAAAGACCCTGGATACACATACTCACTTTTTCTAAACACTCTGAATTTAGTATCTCAATGAAGTTGCTGTTCCTTCCTTCCCCTTGCCCATGATAAGGAATGCACTGAAAAGGAACATACAAAAATCAACCAATCTGGCCCCTGGAACATGAGCTACATTCAGAAGACAAAAATAGAAAGCTTTCATCTTGCATTATCAGACACTCTACCACACAGCACAAGAAGCTAAAGCTTGAGGCAACTATAGGTTTCAAATATGCCTTAAAATGTGAGCAAGGCTTTCCTTTTCTGCTCTGTGGAAGACTGAAAGAAGTTGGCCTGGAGATGACTAAAAGAAACACCAAATCAAGCAATCCTCTCCGACAGAAATCCAAACAGAAAGGTCTAGGGCCAAGCAGTTGTTTAAACAATAGCATCATGCTCACTACAAATTCAAATGTTCTGAATGATGCTCCTTGCTTTGTGAATTCTTGTGATTCTAAAATTGTAAATTTGTAAAAATATAAATTCTAAAAATGTAAATTTTGTAAGTTTTTTGTGATTCTAAAATTCAGTCCTGGCCCACAGAGAAATTCAGGAGGAAAAAGGAAGAGAAAAAATGCCCATTGCTAGAGATTTGATGTTTACTAAGCTTCAGAAAAATCTTACTTTCTGAAAGCCTTCCTGCCTCCCTCTGAAAACAACAGCCTGAATTTCATGGGATATGTATCTGCTTTCTATGATTTGGAGAAGGTGGATAGAAGAAAGGGAGGGACAGAAAGAAGAAAGAAATGTGATATAGTTCTCTATAACRAAATGAAAGCACCAAAGTCACAACCCTTCTTCAAGGAAATTTTTTGTAGGGGCTTTACTTTCCTGCCTGTTATTACCCACTCTATAGCTTCCACACTGAAACCAGAGACATGCTCTAGGTTCACTCACTCGCACCAACTGGAGAAACACTGTTTATGGATCTGAAATGATTTTAACATGCAAAGGCTGCAATGGAAATGGCGTGAACTATTTAAACTTACCTAATTGAGTCAGTCTGGCTCTTTCCACCATTCACATCTAACCCTAGCATTACTCCACACATTCAAAAGGCATGCTTGGGGGCAGGGAGGAAGAGAACAGAATTCACATTCCATAATCCAGCCATGTGTTTCTGCCTCTTTTGTCTTTGCAAATTATTTCATTTTCTATTGAGGGAGTTTAGCACAACAGCAGCACAAGCACATCCCTCCTCCTGGGCAAAAGGAATAGGTGCCTGAAAGGGTCACCTATCAAATGGTAACTTATTGAACAAAGGGGGTGAGTACCAGAAAGAGGAATTACTGCAACTTCAAATCAGCTTGGAAGAGAACACAGAACAGTGTTGAGGCAGAGAAAGGGGTGGCACAGACATTCTACTGGGGAGAGAAAAAAAGAGGAAATCAAGGCAATTTTAGACTTTTCTACAGCATTACTTACTTTTGATCATTCCCATTCTTATGTTTAAACAATGAAATGAAGGAGTTTCACTTGTGCATTCCACACTTGTGCAGAATATCCGACAGACTATATTCATATTCTACAGACTACTTTCAACAGTCTCCAAACTGAATTATTTCTCTTAACTTACACTCCAGGGAATCCAAAATGCCTAATGAGGCAGAGAACATGGAAATAGAAGCAAAACTCAAACAGCTTAATGCACTCAAACTAGAAAAACTCAATAATCTCCACCTGTGGATTCTGAAAGACCTGGCAAATGAAATTGCAGGGCTAGGTGCAAGGGCTTTAATAAAACTATTAAGCACAGGATGGTATTATATGATTTGAGAACACCAAACACTGTACTCCAATTAAAAAAAAAAAAGACAGAAGAAGTAGAAAACAGAAACAACCAATCCAGGAAACTACTGCTCATAAAAATCACTTCAATAGAAACGTATGGCTTTGGAACACATTGTAAAAGGAGGTATTGTAAAAGGAGGTTGCCTGTACACCAATGCACACAGCATGGGGAACAAACAGGAAGAACTAGAGATCTGTGTGCGGTTGCAGGGCCATGATCTCATTGCCATTACAGAGACATGGTGGGATAGCTCGCATGACTGGAGTGCTGTCATGGATGGCTACGTGCTTTTTAGGAAAGACAGGCCAGGAAAGCGAGGTGGTGGAGCTGCTCTTTATGTGAGAGAGCAACTGGAATGTATTGAGCTGTGCCTAGGGGTGGATGAAGAGCGAGTCAAGAGCTTAT
>NW_020450761.1:2918016-2974416 GCF_003343035.1 Apteryx rowi
AAGTGCAGGGTCCTGCACCTAGGGAGGAATAACCCCATGCACCAGTACAGGCTGGGGCCGACCAACTGGAGAGCAACTTGGCAGAGAAGGACCTGGGAGTGCTGATGGACAACAAGTTGACCAGGAGCCAGCAATGTGCCCTTGTGGCCAAGAAGGCCAGTGGTATCCTGGGCTGCATCAGGAAGAGTGTTGCCAGCAGGTCGAGGGAGGTGATCCTCCCCCTCTACTCAGCCCTGGGGAGGCCACATCTGGAGTACTGCATCCAGTTCTGGGCTCCCCAGTACAAGAGGGATGTGGCACTACTGGAGCAAGTCCAGCGAAGGGCTCCTAAGATGATGAAAGGACTGGAGCATCTCTCTTATGAGGAAAGGCTGAGAGAGCTGGGCCTGTTCAGCTTGGAGAAGAGAAGGCTGAGAGGAGATCTTATCAATGTGTACAAGTATTTTAAGGGAGGGTGTAAAGAGGATGGGGCCAGACTCTTTTCAGTGGTGCCCAGTGACAGGATGCGAGGCAACAGGCACAAACTGAAACACAGACAATTCCATCTGAACATGAGGAAAAACTTCTTCACTGTGAGGGTGACAGAGCACYGGAACAGGTTGCCCAGAGAGGTGGTGGAGTCTCCTTCTCTGGAGATAATCAAAACCCGCCTGGATGCAATCCTGTGCAATATGCTCTAGGTGACCCTGCTTGATCAGGGGGGTTGGACTTAGATGATCTCCAGAGGTCCCTTCCAACCTCAGCGATTCTGTGATTCTGTATAATTAAAGACAGAGGTTAATGGAAAACAGAATAAAACATAAGGCAAGTTTGCCAGGAAAAAAAAAAAGTCACATCAGACCACTATGACATTCTTTTTCAAACCTAGTAACTCATTTTCTAGTCTAAGGAAATATGTTCATTCCAATATATCCAAATACCCTATGGTATGCACTGTTGTTGTTTAGTATACTGTTAGAATGGAGATGGGGGATTAATACAATAATTTTAAGGTAGGTAGGAAATTTGCTATGAAGGACGCAACATCTGCTTACACCAAGACTACTACACAAGTGAACTCTTCATCTAGAAGACTGACACAAAAATTACCAGCATAACCTCAGGATTAATTCTAAAGGCCTCATCCATAAATGATCAAAGGGAAAGAGAGCTACTTGTGTGATAGGATACTAAAAAGAACTCAATGTATTTGCATTCTGAAAGGATGATAAGAGTCCCTCCTATTTATCCAGTAACTAACTCTTGAAAAAGAGAAGAGCTATTTAAATTTACAGTGATTTAAGTTGGCACATGAACAAGTATGGCTAAACTGACTGTGACTACATCTATGCTGAAAATTACAAGATTCCTAACCACCAGAAATGCAAGACTGAAACAGTCATTAGATGGGAGCAGGGGAGGCAGGAACCATAAAAGTGGAGCTTGGTTGATATATTAATATATGCATACTATTATATGAAGTGGGATGTCAGTAATAGCAGACACTGGACTCAATGAACCAGACTTCTCTAGCATGGGTTTCTTTTGTTCATAAATGTTTTAACAAATTTTGATATAGGTCTTTCCTGGTCTCTTCCACAAGAGCTTTTCCAAATAGGTAGTCAGGCAGTAACACTCACTAAAAGACTCCAAGGTTGTAGTTTCAGCAGATCTTTTTTCAGTTAAATATTCCTACATTGTGACAATACCATAAAAGCTCCACTTATGGGTGGAGACCGTCACTTGCAAAGACCCAGTGGGAACAACTGGGACTCTGTTTGGGACAGTAACCTCTGTGGCAGTAAAGCACATGTTCTCTACAAAGGGGCAGAGTAAAAAGGATATGTAGCCATAGTCCACTTAAGACTTTATATAGCTGAAATGTAACAATTGCAGACTTCTTGAGAAAAAGTAAAGGACTTCGCACTCCAGACATATACTTTTTACTATCTAGAAGAATTTACTGAAGAAACTTCTTGGCTATATGGGCATATCCACCACTGAACGGTATTTAGCTGAAACTTAATGATAGATTTAATAAAGATACTGTAAGGCCTGAGTTCTCTTGCAAGGCAAGACCCAGATTCAGAAGCCTACATACTACTTAAATGCTTGTACTGATTGTCCTTTTCTACTATTAGCTAGTTGTCTTTTTTCCCAACTAGCCAGAGAAAATCAGGTGGAATTTAAGCTGTTAAATTCTTGTGCAGTCCTACTACAAACTTGTAGTTCTGCAGGTCTGTAGTGATATTCAAGTGTAGCCAGGCTCAGCTTGACATAGGTATGTCCAGCAGTGCATTCAATTCTCATAGACTGTCTATCTCCATTAAGTCTACAAAATTCATGTAAGATATTAGCCTAAACAAAAACCCAAAACTTCTGTGTTCCAATTCGGTTACACAAGAATGTTCCTTCTAATGCATCTCATAGGGAAGATGGAGAAAAGCAGATATAACTACAGGAAAAAGATGTAGTAAGAGCCATGGAGAAAGTGGCTAGCAAAAAAACACCCACCCACAACTAAGGGATTCAGAACAGCATGGTATGTAAGGGACATGGAATTAGCTGCCAAGTAAGATGTGAGCAGTAATAAAAGATAGTCAACAACAAAAACCCCAAAGAGTTGCTCAGCTTAGAAAGAATAATCAAAATATCTTTAAAATGAGCGAGTAAATCTGATCTCCTTCCCATAGTTGACAATCCTGCAGTGCCCCCCCCAAAAAAAAACAGGACAAAAAAACCTTTGTTGCCAGCCCCTGAATCCCTGCCAATCTGCACCACTCTGTCAGTAGGCTTAACAGTTTTCTGTACTACTTTATCTACCCCATATAACCGAATAGCTGTTCTACATCTACTGAATGATTAGGGAACAACCTACAAAGAGGCAGTACTGTCTAGCAGATAGGACCCTGATGGAGGCTAAAGAGGTCTCAGCCTGTTCAGGACCTTGGCAGTAAACCCAAGCAAGTCACCTTACTTCAGAGTATCCTTCTCTTCACGTAATCTTTCCTTACCCTGCCTATTTTAAAGTTTTTGCAGGGGGGGTGGAGAGACGACTCTTTTCTTGTTTTTTGCCTTTGGCAATCTGTAGTTATGTCTAGATGGCATGAACCAGAGAGTATGAAAGACCTGAACTAACTCAGGTTACTGGAGGCAGCCTAGCCACATTAGTGTGAAGCCAAGCCACTACTTTCTGCTATCAGCTCCTCTCTTTTATGCTACACAGCTTGTAGTATCCAAGCTCTCATGGTCAAGACTTGCTCAAGAACCTCTACGCATTACATTGAACCCTGCTGATATAACTGTATTTGGGTTTCTAGGCACCCTTATAATTAAAAATAACAGAGGAGCAGTCTGTATTGAAATATCTTGGGTTTTTTGAGAACAAGACTGGATAGAGCTCAATCAAATGTCTTGCTTACTCTTATCTACCTAAGAAATATCCACACAGCTTACACCATTTTGTTTCCACACAGTCATTTAGGTTGCTACCTTAGTTTATGACTGCTGCTTACCTGCTTTAAGTAACCTACACTGGTCACAAGTCCTAGTCAAGACAAAAAAATGGCACAGTTCAAATGCACAGGATAGTCTTCATTAACCAGGCACTCCGCACAGACATGGCTTCCACAATGTGCCATCATTAAAACAAGTGAGAGAGACTTAAAGATGATATATAATGGGAAGAACTGCTTTATTAGTATGGGAGAAAATTTTAAAAGGCAGTTTGGATGAGTTCATTGCATTTCTTTAGATTTTCTTTTCCTTATTTCAACTTAAGATTTTCATATGTAGCCCGAACAGATACATTTGTCTTTCTCAAAATCCTTGTTTAGGGATGTATAACTCATAATGAAACATCAGAATATACCATATACATGAATTCTGATTAAAAAGCAGAAACACTTGTTTTTGTCCATATTACTTAATATTCTTTGGTTTTGGTTGATACCGTATTCAGCTGAAAGATCAGAACATTTGGGAGAAATGCTGATTCTGCTGAAAATTCAAAGCACCCGTCATATTCATTAAGGGTGCAAATCACTAATGGCATCATATTCCTTAATATTTTTATCCTGTAGCACTTACAAGTCTCAGTCAGGATCATAGCCACATTGTGCTAAAACTGAATAAATGTATGTTTAAATATGATCTATCCCCAGTGATCTTGCAAGAAGATGAGCAGCATATGRCAGATGAAAAGCGGGGCGGGGGAGTGGAAGAGGGAGACTGACTGTTAAAAGTACTTCAAATGAAAAGTCTGCCATAAAAAAAATAACAACAAAAAAGCTTTGTCAGGAGCTCAGCACTTCATGGAAACATGCAGAAGCAGACAGACACTTTCAACTAGAAAAAGTTAAAAAATCTCATTTCTATGTCAATTGTTTTGTCTTCTATCTCTATATTCACAATAGTAGACATGTGCCTTAATTCTATTTAGCATCTCAAGCTATTAATAAAAACAAATCAAAATGTTTCTCATCATTATTGAAACTCAACATTTCAATGCCTCCCCCCAAAAGTAATATTTCAGAATTCTTGTTTTTGAGAGAATTGTCCAAAATATTTAGGGTTTCTAATTTCAGATGAGAAAACAATGATTTCTTTCTGCAACATTAGAATTTCCAAGAAAACAGAATATGAATAAATCATGGCATTTTTACAAACCAATGGTTCATACTCCAACCTAGTGACCATTTAGAGGTAACTGAAAACTTACATGACATCACCTCAGCCAGAACTGAGAACAGAAATTAACTTACCTATCACTCATTTTACTACAGGTCTCATGATATCTAGTATTTTTAAACTCCATATCCTTGTGTCAAGTAGTCATATCAAAGCCCATTTTATTCTATAAAACTTCCTGAGCATAAAAGCTGAGGCTTGTAAAGAAAAATTTGGATATGCTACTGAAATCCATCCTAAAATCGAAGAAATCAGGAGACAAATAAAAAAAGTACTGTTTAAGAATAAATAAAAAGTAAAAAAAAATTCAATAAAAAAATCAGAAAAATTGTCAAGTCAAAAATCAGAATTTGGTAGGGCATTATGCATAGATTTGAAGTGTGAACTCTCTTTTAGTCAAGCACAGAATGAAAGCCTCTAACATAGCTCTATCTACTCTGTCAAAGACATTCCAAAAGAACAGGTAAAATTTGGTGCTTTAGTAACATATTTTAATGCCACATGATTATAAAAGCTTTAGGGAGTTACACTACGCACACAGTGTGTGTGTGCATGCATATTTTTACAGTGTTGTCCAGTATAGGAATACTCGAGCAGCCTACAAAAATATTTACTGCAAGTCCTGGAATTAGCCTAGATGGAGTGCCACAGACTCTACAGAAGCTAATTAACCCTGCTTCTTCACAACATAAATTAGCCCATATAGAATTCTGACTTGTCATAATCCAGGCTGGAAACAATTTAGCTAAATTTTGAGATAACCCAGAGAGTTATGCATCATCCTGCAATCTCAGTGTATGCAAATCCTTACTCTTCCGCATCAAAAATTTCAGCTCTTGAGCTCCATCATTTCATACCAGAAAGTTCCCCTTGACTGTGCTAACACCGGGCAGTCCTGACCTTTCAGTATCAAATGGCACCAGAATCAGCAGGGCCACAATTTCCAGGTCACAGTCCACATAGGCAGGGAGAAGGAGGAAGAGAAAGCCAATTAGCCAGCAACGGGCAGCACAGCTCCCTGAAGAGAGAGCAATGGCAGCAGGGAGCATGAGGAACAGAGACAAGTCTAGCTGCCATTCTAGCCTGGCTTGATCTGAGCTGCTTCTAGCATGGTATCATATCACACTGATGACAATATATCCACCAGGTTGAGTTGACTGGGCTAGGAACAGACAAAAGATCATCTGCCACCCAGCATTTACATGTTGTCTGATGTCTATGTGAGAAATAAGCTGCCAAAGTGAACGTAGTGGCAGCCTCCAATAAATTATTCTCTGTAAACCTTAAAGCATATGCAATTATCCAAGCAGTGAAGTGTAAACTTGTGCTAAGATTAAATGATGTGACCAGCAGCAAGGCTGTCCAGATGTGGGGGCTGCTGTGGAATCACTGGCTACAGAAGAAGTGAAGCAGCGGCCACTGGGGCTAATATCTTTAGCTCAACTGGACCAGGCAACATACCCAGCTCAGCCCTCTCCTGCAGAGGAGCCACAGGACAACCAAGGAGCCACTGCCATGAGCTGACAGCAATTACCCCTTGGAGCTCCTTCATCCACTCCACACCTCTGGGTGCAGGTGGACTCTTGGTGGCCCTCAAGCAGATGAAGGCTTTGGTTTGCAGCACATATGGCTGGGAAGGATGACAGGTGACTGTTTACTTCCACTCACCAATTGCTCTGATTAGTGACACAGAGGTGGTGAGACCTGGGGGTTAGAAGAATGTAACTAATTCTCCAGAGTCAGAAGGATTCAGGTGTTAAATATCCTCCACTCCCCCCACCCTGCTTTTTCTCTCCCCCTCTTGCTTTAAGCATACTTAAAGAACTGGTCCCAACTCCTTCTCTCAAAGCAAATTACAGCAGCCCAATTGAGAGGCCGCAGGCCAGATCTTCCTCAAGGAATAATTCTACCTGCCCTCACTGTGTTTACCCCCAGAATTAGGTAAGACAGAAGAGGCAGCATGTGAAGCCAGTAACTGATGACTTCCTCGAGCATCAGTGCACAGGCAGAGGCAGCCCGAGCCAGAAACTGCTGCACCCAGCAGGAACTAACTGCAGCTGAGAGCAGGCCAGGCAACTGCTGCAATCTTCTTCAAAGTAACAGAAAGTAAATTGTATTAATCCAAAGAGAAAAAAGTAAATTGTATTAATCCAAAGAGAAATTACTTCCCAAAGGAAAAAAAAAAAAAAAAGGTGCATGTGTCAACAGGTGTATCTGCTCAAGAAACAGAAGCTACTCCTTAACTTCTTCTCATTTTTTGGCCTTCCCAATACCTGTTTGCAGAAGGTTTTTCTGGACATGTGCAATGACCACTTGGGATCATGTTTCTGTGTGTCCCCCTCCCCTTGTTATTTATCAAAGTCTCACTTCAGCGCTCACTCAGCAAGCTGTTACATTAAGCATAAAAACAAGCAAATTAAACAGTAGATAAAATGCCAAGCTTCTCTTGCACTGCCAACTTCATTAGGAAAAAAGTGATGAAATATGCATGCATATAATCACAATAATTAAACACTTGTAACCAGCTGAACATCAGCATGCGTTCTTAAATTAAAATAGCACATTTAAAAAAAAATGTAAAAGGGCAGGATCTGTGCGGTCCAGTGCTACAGAAGCAAGAGGGAGCATTTTTTGGCTAATTCAGCTCTATCTCAAAGAAAGCTCTACAGTGTTGCTTTACCATCTATCACTCATTACAGAAGAACTGTTCAGTTTGCTGTACATCAGCACTCTCATTGTAAACTTTTTTTTTTTAATTTAAGGAATTTAAAACATGGCAGCGATTGTGGGTGGACAGGCCTACATTTGACCAATTTAATAATGATGTGTAGTTTGGGTTTAGGTTTTTTAATTTAACAATCCTGTTAGCATTGAAAGCATCTCTTTTCTCAACAGAGTGGTTGTCCTTATGCATGTTGTATAGCTGCTCATTGAGGTAGCCACATCAAAGTCTTTGGGAGTTTAAAAATGGTTGAGAAGCTTTTTAGTTGGTTAGTTTTTTGGTTTAAGAGCTGTAAGAATTAATATGTCAACGAATGCATAAATCCTGCAGAGAATCAATTTTCAATATTAGCACGCATCATGCAAGTTAATCTCTTTAAAACAAGTCTGCTCATCCTAAAGACAGTATTGCTAACTTCAAACATCAAAGTAAACCTAATCAAAGGATTAGAGAAAGTTTAAAACTGTCAATCACCCTACCTCCCTTTTCAAAAACTCCATCTCTTAATGTATATTAAATCTGCACGTCTCTCTGAGTCTTCCTTTTTCCCCTGCCGAAGCAATGATTTTTACAACTTTAAGGCTACTGCTCTCTATTATCTTGTCTTTCCAGAAAGCGAAAAACTTCATCTGATTAGGACACAGTTTCTTGGGACACACCAGCAAAGTTTTCTGGCAGCTAGAACTAGAAGTAAAGTTAATACTATCCATATCCAATTACTTCTTCACTTTTTGTTTTTATACGGTATTTTTCGATCTCACTTATATTATCAG
The DNA here is from genome assembly GCF_003343035.1 of Apteryx rowi. Classification (NCBI taxonomy): domain Eukaryota; kingdom Metazoa; phylum Chordata; class Aves; order Apterygiformes; family Apterygidae; genus Apteryx; species Apteryx rowi. Next base: position 2,926,180 of record NW_020450761.1, read on the forward strand.
AAGGTCTTGAACCTACAGCTTTCTAATCCACAGGCTATGCACATGCTTAATTTTACACAATCTATACTGAGCCTACTTCCTTCTCTTCTACATTCTTTTAGATTTGCAAGACTGGCATTACAAAAAATTTTATTCCTACTGATGTCTGTAATAGTGAATCAGTAAACCGACACAGAACAAGCAGAAAGATATGGGGTGAAAAAATCATTTTATTTTGGAAGTGTTTATTTTAAGCTGTAATACTTCACTGGGCAAATATATTAGAAATTGTTATGTGAATTAAATATACAGAAAGTAGACAAATAAATACAGGATATCTGTCATTAAGTACTACTGGGTTTAAATATAATAAGAAACGATTAGCATTACTGTGGCTATTCTTGCTCTATTATAATCAACTCAAGTATGTAGCTAGTGTTAGGAACAAAAAGTTAGGAGAAAAAGAGAATCATGACTATTCAAAAAGTATGAGTATCGATTTCCCTACATATCGCTAGGGCACCACATCCATAGCAATCGATCCCTCTTGGTACGCAGCGATACCTCTTGATCTTGAGAGGCCTCGAGGCCCGTGGGTTTCCATACCTACTTACAGGGATCCATAGCACGAGGTGCCGAGAGTTATCGGTAACTGTCGAGATCGATCCCTGACGATAGCCAATGATACCTCTCGCTCTCAACAGGCATCTGTGGCTTTTGCTCTCAGGCTGATTTTTCCTCCTGGTAGCCACCAAAGGGCGATCGACAGCAAACACTCTCCATACTGAGTGGCATCGATGCCTGTCCGATTCCAGACCTATCGATAGCGTTCGATATCAAGCACTATCAATAGGCCCCAAAACTGCTCGCTCTCCGCAGCCATGCATAGCTTCTGCTCTGGGGCCGATGTTGCTCTCGGTAGGTGCCGCTGACTATCGACATTGACCGTTTTTCACACCGCCGGGCCTTGATGAGTATTGATTTCCCTACATATCGCTAGGGCACCACATCCATAGCAGTCGATCCCTCTCGGTATGCAGTGATACCTCTTGATCTCGAGAGGCTTTGAGGCCTGTGGGTTTCCATACCTACTTACAAGGATCCGTAGCACGAGGTGCCGAGAGTTACTGGTAACTGTCGAGATCGATCCCTGACAATAGCCAACGATACCTCTCGCTCTCAACAGGCATCTGTGGCTTTCGCTCTCGGGCCGATTTTGCTCTCGGTAGCCGTTGAAGGCAATCAACATCTATCGCTCTCCATATTGAGCGGCATCGATGCCTGTCCAATTCATCTGAGAGGATGAGCAGGAGATAGATAGGGTATTCTCAGAGACTGTACAGCTTCAGGAGTCCCAACCCCCCACAGCAGTGGGGTTGCCAGAGGGCTCTGTGCCATGTGAAATGGTACATAACACTGTAGAAGGCAGCTGAAAACTGGTCACTTCTCGTAGGAGGAGAAAGGCTCCTACTCCTCCTGAAGACTGGCAATTAAGGAACAGGTTTAGTGCCCTCCAGGATGAGGAGGAGCTGGGCATGGCTGCAAGGGAAGCAACTAGAACAACAGACCCTGTGCCTTGCGGGAACACCCATAAGAAGTGGTGGGTGATTGTTGTGGGGGACTCCCTGCTGCAGGGGACGGAGGCACCTGTCTGCTGTCCTGACCTCTTGTCTAGGGAGGTTTGTGGCCTGCCAGGGGCTCGAATACGAGGTGTCATAGAAAGACTGCCAAGGCTTGTCCACTCATCAGACTATTACCCTCTGCTGCTCTTCCATGTGGGCGCTAATGACACCAAGCACACACTGGAAACCATCAAGCAGGATTTCAGAGCTCTGGGGATGGTGGTCAAGGGTCTGGGAGCCCAGGTCATCTTCTCCTCAATCCTGCCAGTGAGGAGGATGGATGGGAGGAGGAGGAGGAGATGGACTTTCCAAGTTAACGACTGGCTGCGCTGCTGGTGTTGGCAACAGGGTTTTGGTTTCTATGACCATGGGACCCTGTCTGAAGATCGACAGCTGATGGGAAGAGATGGGATCCACCTCACTAAGCGGGGCATGCATGTCTTTGCCAACAGGTTGGTCAACCTGGTAAGGAGGGCTTTAAACTAGGAAAGATGGGGGAAGGGGACAGTTATAGAGATAGGGTAGCTGGCAAAACACGGCTCAAGTCGGGATGCCTCCAGCGGGTGCATGCAGCCAGGGAAGCGCGCATGGGACACAGCTATGGAGAATCCTCTTGTATCCCTCCTGGGAAACCTGCATGCTTGATCACCTCTCTGAAATGCCTGTACACCAATGCACACAGCATGGGGAATAAACAGGAAGAACTAGAGATCTGTGTGCAGTTGCAGGGCTATGATCTCATTGCCATTACAGAGACATGGTGGGATAGCTCACATGACTGGAGTGCTGTCATGGATGGCTATGTGCTTTTTGGGAAAGACAGGCCAGGAAGGTGAGGTGGTGGAGCCTTTACTGCTAAGGCCAGCCCTCAGGAATCCCACATCCTGGAGGCAAGAGAGAAAGTCTGGAGAGAGGAAGACTTTCCCTTGGTGGAGGAGGATTGGGTTAGAGATCATTTAAGCAAACTTGACACCCACAAATCCATGGGCCCTGATGGGATGCACCCACGAGTGCTGAGGGAGCTGGCGGACATTATTGCTAAGCCACTCTCCATCATCTTTGAAAGGTCATGGAGAACAGGAGAGGTGCCCGAGGACTGGAAGAAAACCAATGTCACCCCAGTCTTCAAAAAGGGCAAGAAGGAGGACCCAGGGAACTACAGGCCAGTCAGCCTCACCTCCATCCCTGGAAAGGTGATGGAGCAGCTCATCCTGGAGGCCATCTCTAAGCATGTGAAGGATAAGATGATCAGGAGTTGTCAGCATGGATTCACAAAGGGGAAATCATGCCTAACCAATCTGATAGCCTTCTCTGATGGAATGACTGGCTGGGTAGATGAGGGGAGAGCAGTGGATGTTGTCTCCCTAGACTTCAGCAAGGCTTTTGACACTGTCTCCCATAACATCCTCATAGACAAGCTCAGGAAGCATGGGTTAGATGAGTGGACAGTGAGGTGGATTGAGAACTGGCTGAATGGCAGAGCTCAGAGGGTTGTGATCAGTGCTGCAGAGTCTAGTTGGAGGCCTGTAGCTAGCGGTGTCCCCCAGGGGTCAGTACTGGGTCCAGCCTTGTTCAACTTCTTCATCAGTGACCTGGATGAAGGGACAGAGTGCACCCTCAGCAAGTTTGCTGACGATACGAAACTGGGAGGAGTGGCCGATACACCAGAGGGCTGTGCTGCCATTCAGAGAGACCTGGACAGGCTGGAGAGGTGGGCAGAGAGGAACCTCATGAAGTTCAACAAAGGGAAGTGCAGGGTCCTGCACCTAGGGAGGAATAACCCCATGCACCAGTACAGGCTGGGGCCGAACAACTGGAAAGCAACTCGGCAGAGAAGGACCTGGGAGTGCTGGTGGACAACAAGTTGACCATGAGGCAGCAATGTGCCCTTGTGGCCAAGAAGGCCAATGGTATCCTGGGCTGCATCAGGAAGAGTGTTGCCAGCAGGTGGAGGGAGGTGATTCTCCCCCTCTACTCAGCCCTGGGGAGGCCACATCTGGAGTACTGCGTCCAGTTCTGGGCTCCCCAGTACAAGAGGGGTGTGGCACTACTGGAGCAAGTCCAGCGAAGGGCTCCTAAGATGATGAAAGGACTGGAGCATCTCTCTTATGAGGAAAGGCTGAGAGAGCTGGGCCTGTTCAGCTTGGAGAAGAGAAGGCTGAGAGGAGATCTTATCAATGTGTACAAGTATTTTAAGGGAGGGTGTAAAGAGGATGGGGCCAGACTCTTTTCAGTGGTGCCCAGTGACAGGATGCGAGGCAACAGGCACAAACTGAAACACAGACAATTCCATCTGAACATGAGGAAAAACTTCTTCACTGTGAGGGTGACAGAGCACTGGAACAGGTTGCCCAGAGAGGTTGTGGAGTCTCCTTCTCTGGAGATAATCAAAACCCACCTGGACGTGATCCTGTACAACGTGCTCTAGGTGACTCTGCTTGAGCAGGGGGGGGGTTGGACTTAGATGATCTCCAGAGGTCCCTTCCAACCTCAACCATTCCATGATTCTGTGATCTCGAGAGGCCTCGAGGCCTGTTGATTTCCATACCTACTTACAGGGATCCATAGCACAAGGTGCTGAGAGTTATCAGTAACTGTCGAGATCGATCCCTAATGATAGCCATCGATACCTCTCATTTACCTACTTCGCTGAAACGGTGCCCAGATTGCTTATGAAATTGTTATACTGTGTTATATAAACAATGTCTGTCCTAAGCATCATGTACTATATTATATATCATAGCTTACTGTGTTTAGAGCTAAAAGAGCTATCTGCATCTATTTAAGAAACATTAACATACATTTGACTTGCCACTACTTTGCAAGGTCTGCAAGCTATTTGCACCCCACAGAGTCACATAACTTCAGTAATAAGTTAAAGGAAAAGAAAAAAAAATGAGGGATATGTATCACAATATAATTCCTTTGAACTTATTCAGCAACTTCTTCTGTTTCTATCCGTATAGAAAATAAGCAAAAACAAGCTTTAAAGAAATGATAGAGGTCAACTAAGGGTCATTTAACCATTGTCAGCTACAACAGGCACCAGACACAAAAAACAAAGAAACACCTCATGGGAGACTGTCCAATTTTGAGTAATTTTACAGTTCCTAGACTTTTACTTCATGCTTTTTTATTCAGTCAGTTCAAGGTCTATCTGATTTTCAAGCTTCCCTGAAGCACTGCTCAATGGTACTGCCTGCTTAAGAGCCAGAAATGGAAGGACAACCTTGGCCATACGGAAAATGTAGCGGAAGCCAGTGAAAAAACACTTTGATCTAATGCCACCATTCCCAAGGAAGGGTCACAACCCTTGGCAGAAATGCAATAGCTTCAGCTTACACTTTGAATAGTGAACCTGAAAAAACAGAACTCCTGCCTCAAAAAGGCACTCACAGACAGAAAAGCAAGTTTAAGAATTGCTGATTTCATGAATTACTTCTATTTCAATAAAGTACTGATGTGTTCAGTAATTTCCTGATATATTTCCTGGTTATTTTTTTAACCTGTCAGCCTGGTTACTTAATAAGCTCTAACAGCTAGGCACACGATATACAAATCTATACAGATTTTTCTTAAAACTACAGGGAACCAAGCAAGGTTACTTCCACCCCAGTCCTGGCCAGCCAAGAGGATTACACTTTTCTTGCTATCCACCACTTTCTTCTTTCAGAAGAAATTTCCTTCTTGATTATCCTATTCTTTTCTGGTTTTAGGGTGTGTGKGGGGGGGGTCCTGTTTTTATTCTTACCTGAAACATTTCTGTAATAAAGGCCCAATCTAGAAAAGAATAATACTACTGTGTTAAAGGCCTGTCTCTCCACAAAATATTCCCATATGGAGACAGATAAGTTCATCCCAGGTCAGCTGGCTGGCAGGAAAAAAAAGAGACATTACCCAAACTTGAACAAATATGGGTCAATCATCATTTACTTTTTGGGATTCAGTATGCAGCCTTGCTGGAGGTAAAACCATTCCCAGCAAATGAAGCTAGACCATGCTTAAAAGGTCTGATTTTACTCTGAAGGACTCTCAAGATATTTTATTCTTAAAGAGAGAAAACAGCTAGTAACTGGAATTATGGAAGAAATTTATAGTGAGATCAAATTAACTGAAAGCCTACTTGATACATTTCTTGCAGCACTCTTTCCACTTGTTTGTGAAAATGAAAGATCTAAACAATATGGCATATGTAACAGTTTAAAAAAAAAACCAAAACTTAAAAGTCTGGGATAGCTGTACTTGAACTTGAAAGAGATGTACACTTTCCAAAATAAACTGTAATAAACATACATCCTATCACTTCACAATTGCTCACTATTAGCTTTGTATGGTGTATTACAAAGAGGCATATATTAGGTCTTCAGGCGTGCAGCAGTGATGTAGACTTTGCCATCCTACGTATGCACCCATTTCTCCATTCTAGAAACGACCTGAAAGCAGGATCCCAGAGTCAAAGCGTCATGACCACATCCACACTCCTGCACATGCTACCTATGAGCAGCAGCAAAGAGAAACCTTGTGCAGCAGTAACCAACCTTTCAGGGCCACAACCCAGTCCCTCTGCTATCACCACGAAGCCTGCCACGCTGTAAATGAGCAAAGTCCCGCTTGTTTCACTCTCTTCTTGCTGCTTTCAAAAAGCAGACACTGGATGCTAGTGTAAGTATTTAAAACAAACAACCCCCCCCCCCAAACCCAACAAAACAACAACAACAAATCACACCCCCCTCCCCCACACACACACAGGAAGACAGACGGAAAAAGGCTTTTCTTAGTGCTGAAATTTTTTCAACTTAGCATAAAATGCACAAGTCAGATCTTCATTAAAACCACCACCAAAAACTCTCTCTAAATTAAGTACTACCACAGAAAGGGAAAAGAGCCAGAAGGAAGAAGTTAATTCAAAAACCAATCATAATTATCCAATACTGACCTAACAACAATGCTTTTAGTGCCATCCATTCAGTAATTACATCTTGCCAAATAATAATAATAATAAAAAACCTGCTGGACAGCCAACTTACCACCTTCTTTCCTCCACAGAAATCACAAAATTATTAATTCATGAATTCTACTGACCACCAAAGCCCAGCAGCAGAACGGCTACTTAATTCAGAAATCAGGCATACTGCTGCTGACACACCACCTTTAGGGGGAAGGCAATACAGCTGCAGGGCAGCGTGAGCCAAGCCAGCGCTGCAGATGGACGTCCGTAAGCTGCACGGCCCAGAGAGCTTCTCACAGAACTCTGCATCGCTGCAGAGATACCTCATAAAGGCTCCATTTAAAGAGAGGAGGAAGAGAGAATGAGAACATCTAGAATCACGGGATTTTTTTCTCCCACATCTTTTTAATAACTTATGGCACTAGGCTTCATAATGATCGCAATAAGCACCAATTGCTTCGAAATGCTGAGCGGTACTGTGATCAACTCACTGGTTTAAGAGGAGTCTTGCTCTTCATTGTTGAAGGATGGCAAGTTGCTGATTTGCAAAATACTCTTTCTCTGCAGTGAAGTCAAAAGGATCAAATAATGTTTATGAGGAATTTCTGATACAATTAATGAATAGAAAGGCTTAGACCTCAACAAGAATTTCCCAAACTGCGAGAGGAAAAATACCACAATGGTCAACTGCAAAAGGAGGAAAGGACTCGAGTTATCACAGAGCGGAGAAGAATGCTATTTCGCAACCAAGAGAGGGGGAGATACCTAAAAGAGGGATCTTAACCACTTGACAAAGCTCTTTCTAGAAAACCCCTCTGTCAAGAAAAGCGTCAGACAGACTAGGAAAACTTAAGCAACAAAACCATTTCCCCCCCCCCCTCAGCAAATGGTACATATTCAATTCATTTCAAAAAAAACAATATTTAATACATTACTTTTTGACCCCCTCATTTATCAACATTACCTAGGATAATTTTCAAGTTAACTGTGTTTTTGATGAACTTGCAATAATGTCTTCTTTTGCATTTGACAAATCATTTGATGGCAATCTGTTTTTTACTGCTGACATGCCTATTTTATTTGATCTCTGTCAAATTAATTTTAAGGCTAATTTGAATCCTAATCTTATTTTTAAGAACTTTTTTTTAATTGTGGTTTATATAAACTAATTCTTAACTACAATTAAAATGTTAACTCTTTTAAAGTACACTAATGTTCTGCAAGATTTGCTAATCTTGTTCTGTGCCTTCTGTAAGGTATGAGTTCACTGAAACTTTTTGAGAAAAGTTTTCTATTATGCAAAAATATTAACATGATATTTAAAAGACCTTCTAGTAATGGCTAATAATGTAGCAATAACTATAAAAAGGCACTAGAGCACTTAACTCCACAAGAGTATTTAAAATAATTTTTATAAATGAGATAAATAGCTGTTTCTCCTACATAGGTTGGAAACATTTCACTGACTTATTTAAGAGTTTGGCTTTTTTTGAGCAATGCTAAGTATCAATGAATATATTATGCAAAAATTAGAAGAGGCTGATTTTCTAACAATGTGATGTCAAATTTGAAGATGAACTGTTGAAGAAAAGAAAAAGCAGATAATGAATGCCAGTATCTGCAACTAGTAAACCTCATGATGAGAAACATTCAGAGCAATGCCAAAATGAGTTTTCAGTTGTTTATTTCAGGCCCTCAACACATACCATTGAATACTACAGCTACCATAGAATTTGCTATAAAGATACTGGGAAGTAAGTACTCTGGTTTATTACCCTGTTAATCTTCACAAGGTTTATTTTACACCTTCAGAAAATATGAGTGGAGGAGGTATCTAAGTGGTTTCAGCTCACTTTATTGCAAGAATGCTTATCTTAGTTTTGTTCAGAGAGGTATTCAAAGATTTTGCTGAAGCAAATAAAATGTGTAATTGCCATCTCAGAGGACAGACTTTCCCTACAGAGCTGTGTAACTGGCTCAAAGTTCATTTCGAACCATAAACAGAAACAGGAATTAATTTAAATTGGATTACAGGAAATAATCTGTTCTGATTCAGCACACTAGACAGGCAGAAATGAAGCGGGAGGGGGCTGCCGGGGGTGAGAGGGGCAGGCCTGCCCACTCKGCCTGCAAGGCAGGGTGCTCGCTGCCCAGTCACCTCCTGTCACCAGCAGCTCCTTCAGTCCTCTCCACACCAATGTGCCAGCAAGACACAGGCAGCAAGGAAAAAGCAAAAGTAAAAACCTCAAAGTTAATTGTCTTGGCATGTTTCTTTACTAAGGGTCACACGTGGCCACGCTATACAAAAACGAAACTTCACAAGTTGCCATGTGTCAGCCAAACTTTGGTGATCACGTTACTCCCAAGTAAAGCATTTGCTTTCTCTCTCTTTCATCACGCAGACCCAGAGTAAGCCTGGTAATGCAATCCCATGGCTGAGCCCTATCGCTCACATTCAACAGCAGCAAACTTTTACAGTTCAGTGAACTTTCATAGACAGCCTTTTGAGTTTGTTGAATCAGCACTGCCATATACATAAGACTTGGGCTCAAACAGTAAACTCAGTAGAAACTGATTCATGTGCCTATAAACCCTGTTTATTTATTTTACATAAAAAGCATTTTTGGTAAATGTTTCTCAATACACAATGAGAACCTAGTTCTGCCACCACTGGGCCTGCTGTCCTCCAGTGGCACAGTAGCAGCACAAAGAAAGCAATTCTCTGGTTTTCCCTAAGCACCCCCTAAGCCCTCAGCTTAGAACATTTGTTATTCTGTTGTTAAAGGAAGAGGAAAATGGAACACGTCATTTTCTCTCAAACTGAGGAAACTGAAAAAGCCAGTATTCTTTAACCAGGTAATTCCTGTATAAAGCTAGATTTTATATTAAGAAAAAAAAAAAAGATGAAAAAAATAAAGATGAAGAAGAAAAAAAAGACAGGCTAGAGTGGATTAATTAGACAAGCTCCAAAGGGACCTGGCTTCGCATTTGGTTGCTGTCTACAAGTTCTCTCCATCTCCTGAGCCATTTTTGCCATGTCAGCTGAAGCCTGTTGGCTCAATTTTTCTCTCTTCTGTCCTGCTTAGCCCAGGCTCCTGAACTAGCCTCCTGGGCCTTGCTCATTTGTTCCAGCTGATCTTTAGTCTCTCTGTGGATAAAGAGGAAGCAAGATTGAGACATCAGGCTCATTACTGCAAGAATGGAACTGAGAAGACTTCCCTGATCTATGTTTTAGCTTGTATTAAACATGTGAAGCTATTATGTCCTATAAGCACTCTTCCTGGCTTCTGGGACGCTCTCTCTTATGTCCTTGCCCTCTGCAGCAGTATTTTACCTCCTTTTGCTTTGTCTCAGGCATTACTGCTACAAAAGCATCTGCATTATTTTAAGAAGTATGCTCTGTTTTGTCACACAAGTCAAAGATTAAGAAAAATAACAAAAAGCATTTCTGTCATAGCTCATCACAGCACAAGTTCTTCCCCAAAGTTGTAATATTAAAACTGTCTCTTTTCAATAACAAGCTCCATTTAACTTTGGTACATGCACCGTTCTGCTCAAAAAACCCTGAACTATAGTGACATATATAATTTTGTACAGCACCCTCTCAATGCCGTAAGGAAAATTAAAATTAAATCAATCATTAGGGTAAGCTTCTTGTTCCTTTGCTTTTATTCCAGCTTCGAAACAGGAGATTAAAGTTTCAATGAGTGATACTACTAGTCACGTAATCCACCAAAGCATGGGATCCCTCGACACCCCATCTTATAGTATACATCTTTCTGTGTTCTGGAACAAATCTCTAACCAGTTTACTGAATCGGCATCCAAAGACTCTGTCTGACAATTTAATCCAGAAGAGGTTATGTTCGCAAACAGGAGTGGAAAGGGAGAAGATTTCCAGATCCTCCAGAGAGAAGGAGCAGCACCCTGAGAAGGCTGGTCTGCTTCAAGTATGAGGTGCTTTGTAAAATTCTCATGCAAGCCCTATGCCTGGACAACACTTGGCTGCCTTAATCTTAAAATAAAATAAATGTGTATATACTTTCAATTTCTGCCTGTACATTCAAGGCATTAATTCTCCTTATAGACACCTTTGTGTTTTTCACAGTTAAGGAAATATTTAAGCACTTAAAACTTTCCTCTCTAGGAAATATTCTAGCTTAGCTAAGCAGTTAATGGAATGTTGTGGTTACCAGTACAGTACTAGTCATGTCAGAAAATATGAGCTAACTGTTTAGTTTTGTTTTCCAGGCACTAAACTAAGGTATATCAGCATCTAAAAACAACTTGAAAATGTTCTTGTACAACATTATTACATTGCTATATCTTGCTGAGTGCAAAAAACATCACTGCACTTTTCCCCAAATACCTCTGAACCATTTCAAGCACATTCATCAAAATCATTTCTCTATTATATAGATTTAAAACTCTCCAATGTTATAGCTTCTAAAACCATCTCACAGACCTAGGAACAGTTTTCTAAGCTCTTTACCCCAACTGATTACAAAGCACACATGTAGGAAGCTAGCAACCTTTTCAAAGAACAACTTTGCCGTTACCCTATCTTACATTATAGTCAAATCGGCTCTCGGCAAAACCATAACACCTTGTACCATTACAAAGTACCTTACAAACTGATTAGCCAGTTATGAACAAATCCTAGAAGACACACAAGTATGAGCTTTGTTTTACACGTACCAGGTATACACACACACAGTTCCACTGAGCTTCATAACTCAGTTCCACTAAGTAGTAACTCCAGGCAAAGACACACGTGCACACGTTTGGGATCCAAGCATGTGTATACACTGGGCTTTTGCATGACATGCAGCTTCCTCTGAAAACTCAGCAGTTTTCACAGCAGCTCACACCACATGAGGAGGAGGCAAGGATAGGAAGTCAGCACTGCTGCTCTAGCAAAAACCACCATACAACCTTTGAAGTTGGGACAGCCATAAACAGACCATCACGCTCTCCCAGAGGCAGTGCTATGTCCCCATAACCCTGTTGTCACTGGAATGACTCAAAGAAGCGTGACACTCCCTGAACTGCCACTGTGGCTTTTCACGCTGCTTGTCAGCCTCTACGACTAGCTGTAAATTGATCTTAACTTTTCTACCACGGTTGCTGACAAAACTGTGGCACAATGCAGAATGACTACAAGCCTGCTAGGTACAGTCTAACTAATTAATGGCAGTGTCACTCTGGAATTTCTTCACTTTCATGGGCTCATTTCAGAGCCCAGACTAATCCCCTGGTCATACATAAACCACATACATAACTGTTTGCTGTAAGGCTAGTAGCAACAGTAAAACAAAGCAGTTCCATTTTCCAGTTTCTATTAAAATGTGTGCATTTTCTATTCTAATAAGATTTCAAAGTACAACAGCAGAAACTCCAGACGTATTAGGAGGGCATACCTCATGTTGGTTTTGTTCAAATGAATCTTGTTCCTTGCGTTTGAGTCTATCTCTTTCCCTGTAAGGTTGAAAAGGCTATACTTGCTGTAGGACACAAGTAACTTCCCATTCTGTTTCAAGAGCTCTGACAACTTAAGCACAGTGTAAATAGTTTATGCCACAGGTAGTTATTACCCCTCAGCAATCAGCTCTTCCTACTGCTTTTGAGTTGACAATATTTCTGCTGAAGTCTTCTTAATGTTGATTATGATAGAGCCTCTCATCTGAATAAATAAGCGCTGATTATGTTAATAATGAGAAAGCACTGTCCTCCTTCAGAAGCATTTCCCAATGGGATTCCTGCAAGGTTATGAGATGAATCCTGCCCAGGATACCAAGCACAGGCCACTGGAGAATGCACATGTGTGAACAGGCAGAAGGCCCACAGAAACGTGGCTGCAAAGCAGTGCCATCAGCAGCCCAGGAGCAGCCCAGCCTAGGCACAAAGAAGCCTGCACTGTAGCTTGAGGCAGTCCAGCTGGGGCAAACCACACCTTGGCAGAGCCTGGCTGAGCCCTCTCTTCAGCAACCATGGGGCACTGCAGGGTAGAGTACATGCATTTGCACCTATTTTGCAAGGCAGACAGACATAACATTGGTTGTCAACATCTAAGACTGCCTTCCTATTAGGAAGCCATGCTCGTCAGATCCATAGAACAAGGACAGCCTTCAATCAATCAGCTCCATTTCAGACCTTGGCTGCTACCATACTTTCTTCCCTCCAGTAACTACCTGGGCCATTCTTTTCCTGCAACACCAGTCAAGGCAGACAGAGCAATTTGTGATACTGGTTTTCATGCCTGCAATACTTGCTGATAAATAATATTTTACTAGAGGAATAAAAAAGGGGAAATACTTAACGGAAATAGAGAGCGAGAGACATACAAGTAAAATACCACTTATTATACAGATCAAGGTCAGGAATCGAGATACCAGGGGTTAAGATATTAGTTTGAAACACAGAAAAATCTTTGCTCTGTCTGAGACTACCTTGTTTGTAACTCTAGACAAGCCACTTACTCTGTGCCACCGTTGCATACCTGTAAAAGGGAGGCAGTCATACTTCCTCATCTCACAATGTTTTGTCCTATCTCAAGGCAAGAGATGCACTAACCAATTTCTTCCAGTCCCACCTTCTACTATTGTGTCACACTTGATACCTAAATCCAGCTCTGCCAGAATATTCCTGAGACATTTCACCTTTCAGTTTTTGTTTACCTCCCAACAATACTTGCCTGCCCCACCAGGCAGTTGACCTGACTGGCTCAATAATGAAGACTGCAAAAGCCGTATTACTTCATGTGTCAGATTCCTACACAACCTAAAGGGGGAAGGGAAAAAAATCACATACCAGGCAAAGCTAAGACAACAATGGTTGCCTTACTTTAGATAATGCCATTAAATCACAAGTTAGAGCTGAAATTAGGAAGTTTGTATGTGTGACTTCCACTTTACAAGTATATTGTAAAATGACTGCAGTACCTCAAAACTGAAGCAAGAATATCGATTTAGTCTTGCTATATTGTTATATAAAAATGATAATGATAAAATGAACCAAAAATGAACCAAAAATAAATTGCTCAGTGTGAGAGCCACATTTTTAACGTGAGGCCAATGATCATTTTAAAACACATACAAGTTTCTTTTCACCCAATGATTTTTACATCCATTCCAACAGAAACACTTAACAAAGAGGCAACGACAAAGATGTAAAGTAAAAATCCTTAAAAATATATATTCTCTGCTAAGAGAAAAGTAGTGTCTACTGGTGAAGAGTAGTTGCAAATAAATAAATAATAATTTTCACTTCAAAGTAAATTAAGAATGAGGAAATCCCTCCTTGAAATAGGTTTTCCCCAGGAGCATTATATACAACCGTATTCCAAAGTAATGGAAAGCGGAGTTAACTATCAAAGCGTATACTCACTTGGCTCAACATGCTAATGAGTACAAGGTAGGAAAATTATGAGCCAATTCAGCAATATGAAAACAGACTCACTTTCAGCTCAGTTATCTGACAGTGAATAAAATTATTATTGTCCACCTTATTGATGTATTTCGCGCCTTTATTGGGGCAAAATTCCTCATCTTCATAAACATGTTTTGATTCCTGATCACTATAAAATTGTTTTAATTTCTCATTTCTTTGATGTTAAGTTACAACCAGAGATTTCCCATTACTCTAGAAAATGACATCTGCTGATAAAGCGACAGGTCAGTTTTAAACAATGAAAAATGAAGAACAAAAAGGCAAGTGACAGTATTCCTTTGTGATCCAAACGTCCTGTTCTGACTGCCCACCRCTAATCACAGACCTGCGCCACTTCCTGGCCAGGCACTGCAGCCGCACAGGCAGCATTTCTGTATTTGACTACAGGGAGCAGCGGCACAAACAGCAGCAGAGATGACTATCAGGATTTCCTCCCCTTCCCCAGAAGTCTAAAGAGTAACCAATTCACTAGTTTTATTAATAATGAAAGAGAGCTCATGTCTACTGAAATTTATAATCCTCACCTGTAGCAGCTTTTCCAAGCTAAGCATCCTCTTACTCTTACGTGTTTGCCTACTTGTAACCATATGGTACCTGACACTGTACCTCTCTGGAGCCCATACTCGCAGGTACTAACACAACCCAAGCGAACTTTTGAACATACAGCTTTTCCTGAACCTCCATAGCACCAATATAGCACAAAAACTCCAATCCCCCAAACAAAAGCCAAAGCCACTACAAAACACATTAAAATACAAAGTCACAACCTTCTAGGCATAAGAGGAGAAGAGTTGCATTAAACACTCCTGTTCTGTAGGATGGCAGTCATGTATACCTCATGTATTCAGCATCAGTGCAGTGCTGGCCTTGATAACAAGTGAAAAAAATCATGTAATTCCTGGATAGTATAGCTTATCCTTATAACTAATTATCAGGATAAGAAATTGTCCTTGTAGTATGACACTTGCAAACCTTTTGAAAACAAAGCCTTAAAATCTCTATTAAGTCTCCACAGAAACTTACAAATGTGCTATTAAGCAAGAGATACAGAACTGAAGGACAGCCAGGAAAATGGCTGGTTAAACACATATTCATATAAATTAGAGATAGCAAACGCTGGGGTCTAGTGGCAACTGTATTTAAATGAGTTGTTGTAGCTGATTGTTCTTAAAGGCCTCTCTTTGTCACTACCAAACTTAGCAGAGATACCAACACTTCACCATCTCTGATCTACATTCTCTCAGAACTACCGTTACAAGGTGTTAAAGAAAACCAGCTGCTGATTTCCCCTCTATGATCAATCTTTCTCCAAGCAGATAAATAGACATCTCAATGGTTAAAAAAAAAAATTTAAGCAAGCACTGTCTCTTTCCCTGTACAGATAAAAATGGCTGGGAAGAACCACTGCAAGGCATTCTCCTGCAAAACTCAGTTTTGCCTGTTTCCATGCATGGTATATCTGGTCCCCTTCATATCATGCTGCTGTCCCTTCTTGTGACTAAATGAAAGGATTCCAGAGTTTCTGCAAACACCCTGTTCTTCTGGATAACTGCAATAATCATACCTACTTTCAGTCCTACCTACAAGGCAGCAAGCATTTGCTACCTCCCAGCCATCACAGAGAACCTGTTCCACCTTCAAAAAGCAGATTTTTTTGATTGTTTCTTTTCATTACTATTTTTTCCCATCTTTATTAACTTCTCTACTCTAAAAGTGTATACTGTTCCAAGACCTACTTGTAATATATTAAATATGGAAAGGACAGTAATTAAAAGTATCACCCTCAAAAACCGCAAACTCTACAATTCCAGACAACCTTTATCAGATGTAAATAATATCTACTATGCCTACAGAAAAACAAGCCTCTCAGCTGCAAAACAAGATAAATTTCTCTGCAACATATCACTGTAGCAACCCAGCACAATGCTTTCCTGGGCAAAGCCTGTAAGAACAGAGGACTCCAGTAGCACAGTCCAAGAATCACCAAATCCAGGCACAGATTGCACCTCACAGTTATAAGCCCTCAACCTCAGCACCTCCTCTTCCACATAAGATGCAGAATCAGCACAGACCTTTTTACCTGGCCACAGGCAAGTCATCCTCCACAGTTTGCGCCGTTCTCTAACTGCACAAATGAAAGTAACAGCCTGCCCCATCCTGGGGATGCTGGGAAGGTCCTCAGCCACTCAGATCCTGCTGTACAGGCAGCCATTCACACACAAGAGGGATCCTAACACATGAAAAATCCTAAATCCCCAACAAACAACAACAAAATCCTTCTGAAAAGGCACAAAGATGTTGGGGTTCRTCCTACAGCAGTCTAGAAGTGTGACAGCAGTTAGCCTAGGCATCTCCAAAATACTTGTACTGGGAAGAGTATAGAGAATTGCTCTAGCCTCTGAGGGTCCACTCAGCCTCTCAGTGGCTTTTTGCCACAGCTAAACTGCTGAGTGTCCCAAAACAAGCTGATCTTGAAGCACAGCTACGCCAACTCGTCCTACCTTTGGACTGCACTGTGACTGTCGTTTCCAACAGTGCCTTTACAGAGCTTTCCCCTTCAGCCTGGCAGTGTTGCTGAAGTAAAAGGCAGGGTCTACAAATGATGCTTGAAAACACCGGCCTTGATGAATCAYCATTATTGCTGCCTCTTGGGTCATCATTAGGCCAGTCTCCTCAGCTTATACAATACAGGGAACATCACTACCTTCCTATAACCAGAAATTATCTGTCTGTTAATTTCATCAACCATGAAATAATTTTTCATGCGATACAGTTTAAGACTGAAGATGCATGACATGCTCAGTGGTAAGGATAAAAATACATAATTAAATGTAAGCGCAAGTCCCAGAAAGAAATAGTGCCTTTTTGGATGCTTTAACAGCTTAATCTCATTTCCTAGAAATCATCATACTACGAATACTAAACAAGGGCCTATCTAGCTATTAATTTCTCTTCGTTATAAATCCACTGAGCCAGTCAATGTAATTTACTTTTTTTATTGAAAGGAAAAAAAAAGAAAAAGAGGAGGAGAAAACCAATATTTAGTATTCCAGGAAGATTTTTACATAACCTATCCTGTTTAGGGGCTAGTACTTCAATTCTTAATATAGCATACAAGAAAAAGGGATACAGGATTAGGCTATTTCTCTTCAATTGCTGAAATTCCCACACTTCTGTCATTGCTAGTTAGTGAATATCCCTCCCCCCAGCAGTGGCATTCCTCTCTGATGTGATCATCCAGCAACATACTGACAAGTGACCATTTTGTCAACTGTGAATGCAACTAAAACAAACACCTACAGTCCCTCACAAAATTTTCTGAAGAGGATCTATCTACACTGTAGCACAAAATCAGAGTAACAGATACCTTCTGGAAGCAACACTGAGCGATACACAAAAGACACACACTTCTATAAAGACTTAATGAGAAGGTTGACATGGATCCACCAAGCAGTTTCAGAGATTGAGAACTGCACTTACCAACATAGATCCATTTAAATTACACTGATAGATTTTAACAGTCATAAATGGAATCTTCATTATCCATGCAGACATAATATCACAGTGTCTGGGTTCCTGCCAAAACTAGAGCAATAAAACTAATGAACTGTCAAGGCAAAACATTCCAAGGAAAGCTTAAAAGCCATTGCACTTGACACCCTAAGATTTTTTTTTTTTTTTTTTTTTTTTTTTTTTTTTACACCTATTCCTCGCACTTATTCTATACTGAAATTCTGAACTTCTGTAGCGTTCGGGTAGCTCTCAATTTATCTCCTCCCAGACTACCTCATCTTTCCTGATCATGTTTTTCAGGTCATGATAGCAAAGGGTATTTGTATCACTCAGTCACAGCTGGCTAACTAAATGTCCAAATTCAGAGGCAAATCTCATAATCAACAGAAAGATACTACAATCTTCACAAAGAGGTTCAGAACAAGAGCTTAATTTGGATTCTCTGAATCACTTACCTGGAGGAGCTTATATATCTGTACACTGATAACAGGGAGCTTCATGAGACCAAAGTTGAGCGGCTTTATTAACCCTTCCTGCTCCAGCCTTCTAACACAAATACATTAATTCTCTTTCCTGATTTTCAGTCATCATGGTCATTTGGGATATTATGCTTCAGGTTAAGGCAGCAGTTTTATTTCTACATTAGCAGATCCTGGAATACTTTCAGAAAGATGTACAAGATTTTGAATTTATTTCAGAAGTCAAAGAAACAATATAAAAGCAACTGATATTGAAAAGATTTGGTTTTCAAGACTTTATTCCAGTGTATTGGCTACAAAACCAAAGCTACAAACTTTTCATCATACTTCCCTACAATACTGCATAATATAAACAATTTAGAAAATGTTTTCCCCTCCCAAATCTCTCATTTTATTGATTCTCACAAATAATACAAATGAGCAGATATTCTTCTCTAATTTTCTAGCAGTTAGAAGCTGTAAGCCAGGTTTTCAAAGATATTCAGAGGCTTACATATGCAACCCTAAACCAAGCCAGATTTTCAAAAGGTCTAGGCAAGTTAGGTCCATAATGACCATTACTTTCAAAGTCTGAAAAAAACCTACCCTTATATTCAAAAATAATTGAAGTAGCAGGAAACATATGAAATTCTTAACATCAAAGTCCTATCCACACACATTGCCACACCTAGTCTGATACCACTGCTTAGTTAGTAGCCGTTTGCTTTCTTTAGAAAACACTTCTGCAGGAAAGAAAGTGATCTTATTTGTTTGTTGTACTAGGGTATACAATAAATCTAATACATGTACTCTTGAAAATAATATGTCAATAAAATAGAAAGAAAGGGATTTAAACAGCAGTCAGAGGTAAAATACCAAACAAGATAACACTTTAAAGGGTTTCCCATGGGATGAACATTGAGAAATTAATGGAAGACATAGCATAAAATGATACATCTATTACTCAGTTCCTAACCGTGCCTCCTCCAGGATACAGATGAATTCTCTTCCTGACAGTTTTCTTCCTTTGAAATGTTCCAGAATTAAAACAAAATGGGAGATGTGCTATGTTTCTAACTTGGGTTTAAAAACAGCAATTTTGTATACAATCTCAAAGATGAAATTTTCCATCACTGAAGCCAACAGGTGGCGGCCATTAATTTCAGTGGGACTATACAGTGCTATCCCCACTAGAACACCCCAGAGCCCTACAAACACTGCATGCATGTTCTCTCTATACTTCTTTTTGAAACCTAATATTGTGTAACAGCAGCAATCCCTGTTCCAAATTCCACTCCTATGCTAATACATCCTAGCTTGTTTAGGTCATGTTAGGTCTCACTGTAACAGAGCTGCTGGACACTCTGCGTTTCTGAAGGAGTTTTCAGCAACAACTCCCTTTGCTTTTCCTGCTTGCTACAGTGAGTGACACTTCTATTTCCCACACACTTCCCAGGCTGACCTCTTGCTCCCATAGTGATTAGCATTTCTGGTGTGCAATAGTAGCAGACAGGCTTAGTTAATCCCACAATACTGTTTACATGTTGCAATTCAGCTGGTAACTGCCTGCCATGAGGCACTCTTCCCCTGGGGAGGCTGTCCTGGACTCCGCTCGCACTCCCTACAAAGCCATTATTTCCCTTAGGAGCGTATCGCTGTAGAAGGCAGCCAGAAGATAGGAGCCACAAAGGGAAAAGGTGCAGCACGAAAGACTCAGGAACGGAAGGAACAAATTCCCTGATTTCATGTATCATACTCCATGTCATTCACAGAATGGAAGAGGCTAAAATAAAAGGCACTATCCCTCACCCAGTCACACCCATGCACTCATTCAACACCTGTCCTGTTCGGAATATGTTAACGTGAAACAGGAGCACAAATGCTGGATTAGGAATTGTCATACCTGAACACCCACAAAGAGGCAGGTACATCTGCAATCATACAAAAGGAAGATACCTCAGGGCTCATTCCTATCAAGTTAATTATCTTTATAGTTGGGGAGGGGGAAAAAGCTCATCCTTCATTATTTCAATTTGGAGCTGGCTACAATTTCTACTAAACTGCATCAAGCACTACTTGCAGCTGGTATCTGTTCAAAATGAAGCAAGATCAATAAGAAATACTGAGAAAGAAGGAAAATATTTTTTCTTGCAGTGGAATGGCATCTAAAGACCAATTCACCCTAGGCACCTTCAAAAAAGAGGAAACATATTACAAATCTACACTTAAGAAGTCATTCTCCAAAAGAAAGTGAGGCAAACAAAATAACAGCTTCTTCATTTGACAGCAGTCATATTATTAGGTCAAAGGCCAGATGGAAGAAGGCAAGAATCCTGCATGCAAACTGTATGGTCTATCTTCTGTGAGGATTTGAGGGCTTGGGTTTTTGTTTTGTGGGTTCTTTTGTGAGTTTGTTGGTTTTTTGTTTTTGTTGTTTTTTTTCTGATACCTGCCGATTCTAACTCATAACTTTTGGAATCTGAGACAAAAGATAGGAACACCATTCATCTCATAAATTATATTTGAGAGATAAATCCGATTGCTGAGAAAGAAAAATAGAAAGTTCAGAAATTTAAAGTTAGACTTGAGAAAGGAATAAAGTGTTGTCTGTCACTTAAGAGTTAAAAAAGTCTTAGCACTCTATTAATATGGTAATAAACTTCGCTGTGACCGAAGAATATTTACAGAAACTTCAGCACACTACTGATTAATGCTTCCATAGGAACAGACATATATTTGAAGTGCTCAAAAGAGATGATCAGGAAATATATAAACGGCCTACACACATGGCTGCCTAGCTGATGACATCTGTCCACAGAAAGAAGCATCTTTGTTCAGGTGCCTGTCACACTTGACAAGTGAGAACCCTAGACACCACAGTCTTTCACTGCCCTTTGCCATCACCTCAATCACCCAAAGCACAGCGGCTAGCTGGGCACCAGGCATATCATAACAGCCTGCCTCACTTAACTAACAAAGGCATTCAGTCACCCAAGTGACCCAGACCTGCTAATCATCTGATGAATCACCACAGTTGCCCCACTCACCAGAGGGCTGGGACATTCTGGTTATTATAGTTACGTCTGTCAGCCACCTTAGACAACAGTAAAGCTCAAGGCCAATTTTTTGGTGTTGATGAAACATAAGCCAGAAATGCTGCACACAAGAAGAAATGCTCTGGATTCCAGACATTTTGTACTTTCACAGAAGTGGGCTAGGATCTTTTAACAGCTAGTCATTAAGCTTTTCTCTCTCTCTCTCTTTTTTTCTTTAACCTCATACTAAAAGTACCACCATGAACACTTCGCATCCCATTATTGTTTCCACTCAAGCAGCACCTATGAAGCCTACCAGAACTTCAAGCCATTGTCCTACTTGAATACTGGTGCTGTCACCCGAAGCTTTCAGCATTTAAAACTGGACATTACAGTGCAACAAACAGCAGGAGGAAAGGAGGGAGGGAAGACAGCAGTAAATTCACATGTTTACAGAGAGTAACTGCATGAACAGCCTAGAAAAATAATTAGAGTTCTTGGGGGAGGGGAGAAAGACGAGGTACTCCGTTAAATAAAGCATTCAATGGCTATATCATATTTACAATGGATTATTACCCTCCCCAGGATATTGCATTTAAGCAAACATTCTGTGAATATAAAACAGGATCCCATGGTTAATACAATAAAGTAGACTCACAGCTGGACTTTCAAAAACTGCCAAGGTAATATTAAATTGGAGTGAAGCAAGCCACCACTTCAGAGGCTGGATTTTGAGAGGCCTGCCTATTACCAGCACTGTAACAGGAAAGTACTGTGTGAGCAGAAGAAGGAGATAAATGTTCTTCCCCAAAACAACTTAACTGCTCCTGCAAGATTGCCCTCTCAAGACTGTTCCTCTCTAGTTAAACTGTTATTTAGTGGTGGATTAGATAACATTTTATTCTGTTCATCTTTGATTTTAAAACAGTTGCCTCAGCTCTTCTAAACGATTTGGTTTTATTTAAAGTAATTCTGACCTTCGGCTCTTTGGAAAAAAATCTGTTCTCAGAAACAAAGGAACACTTATGATCTCATGGTTAAAAACAAAGACATTCAAAGACACCTAATGACGGGCACTAGCTTCAAAAGGGAAAGATCATCTTCCTCTGCCCACACCAGGCAGGACACCAGTCATGACTGGATCAAGGAGGCAGCACTCACCCAGGCAGTGGGAAGGGGACGGCCAAAGCTCAGAGTCTGGCTGCCTTCCTTCCACTTCACTTTGCCGCTTGATCACCAGCTCACAAGCCTCATCCAACTTCTTGTTTCCTACCCTGAGCCATGCTCCATGGTCAACCATTCACCTCCTACATGAGAGCCTTTTAAAATGCCTTTTGATGACAGAAATTCATGACACTCATTGAATTTCTCATTTCTACCAGGGCAGTATACTGTCAAGGGCCTCCATCAAGACAGATAAGGAGGACCTCCTCAGCAGCAATCCAAACAACCTGTTCTTAATTAAATCCGTGGTTTTACATGGTTGTCTGACAATATCTCGTAACATAGTTCCCAACAGCTTATTTTCCTCACAACCAATATGTGATACCTCAGTAGTTCTAACTGGAACATATTCGTATTACAGTACTGTAGCACTCTACTACGCATCTGAACACATTTAACTTCTGTGCAGCCAACTTGTTCCAGTCCTGTTTGCTTCCAAGCTACAGAGAGAGAAAAGCAGCGCTGAACACACTTTAAAGAACAGGAGGAGGTAGAAAGGGTGTCTAGCAGACTCCACCAAACAGCTGCTACTTACACCACCACAAGCCACAATAAACCATTACAAGCTTCACTAGAAGACCAGAAGCCACAATTATACCTCATCACAGAAAGACAAGTGGAGAGTTCAACAGCATAATCTAGTATCACACGTTTATGGAAACCTGCTACAATAAAGATTCTGTGTATGTAAGCAGGACACACTACTTGGGCAAAAGAATTGTTATTCTTTGAGGTAGGGAAGAGCAACTCTTCCATTTTACAAGTATAAAAGGAAAGCACAGAGAAGCAAAGGGGAAAATCATTTTGTTTAACTTGACTCATCTAAAAGACAGGCATTTAGCCTAAGCTGAATGCCAAGAGCCCTCCTCAGCTCCTCTGTCCATGCAGAAAGTGATTCATCCCACCTGTTTCAGAATTGTTCTCCAGTGACTTAAATTTAACCAGCTCAAATGACATACCCTTCCCTTTCAGCCAACTAAACAGAGTAGGTTGTATCTTGCCCAGTTGACTAGCAAAGAACTGAACTCTGGTCTCTTTAAGTCTTAGGTACTGAGATATAAGGTTACAGTGTACACTAAAACATTATCACAAGAATTTGGATGCAGAACACTCCTTATTCTATCCAGCAAGGCAGTAAATATGAGTTTACCACTGCACAAGATTGGGTAGGTTACCTAGGACTTCTCACAGAGTACGAGCAGGCACACAGTCAGACACCAGCTGTAGCATGTGTGCTAGAAATCTGAATTCTCTCTAGCAATTGTTTGTGTAACCCATAGCAGGCATTTTTAACCTGTGTGGTTATGCCTGCTATGACATTCCAGATACTTCCAAAAAGTAAATAACAATTTTTAAAACAGAAGCATACCCAGGAAACAGCTGTTCAAGACCCCTATACAAAGAGAAGAAATACAGATCCCTCTTTAAATCCTCATTTATAATTGAAATGTCAGTTATCACCAACCAGTCACTGGAACAGCTGATGTGATGCAAATACCTAGACAATAGCCTCCCCTTGCTTAAAATTTACACCAGCCCATACTACTCTTGCTTAAAGCTAACTGAACAAGTGCACACACACACAAAAAAAATAATACAAAAAAAAAATCACAGTTTAGCATGGCTGCTCTTACGGCTGACCATTTATGTCTGTGAATTGAGACAATTCCTCAACTGTGGATGAGCTCTGGATTTCTTTATTTGTATCTTTTCAAAAATTCCTTATAAACACACAGTTCCCAAGTTGTTAGTTTCACTCATTTTAATCACAAGAATCCTAATCACTTTTACTGTACATGTTCTACAGAATTTTGCCATATCACAATTATCCCTTGGAGAGAAAAAAATTAAAACAAACAAAACCAAAAAAACCACTCCATTCCTGACCTTCAGAGGTTACTTCCACATTCCTTTGCCAGGACCTGATCCTGAGAGACACTGCAGAACTCCCCCAGCTTGGCTTGGCATTTCCTTCTCTTCAACAGGAGGTGCAGACACACAGGGCTTGAGACAGGGGTCTAATTGTTATATTTAGTTCTACAATTCTCTGATCTCCTAGTCTAAAAACCTCACATCCCCCAAATCCTCATTTTTAATTGCAAGTTGTGCAATGGTTTATTTGTGCATTCATCATACATGTGAAAAAGCCTCTGCCAAAACAGTATTTCCAAAAAAAGCAGTTGGGTTAACTGAGGCGGACTGCAAGATCTTTTAGAAATGAGGCTCAGTAAGTACCTAACACTAGTGCAGTGTAAAGCCATTCATTCAAAACTCAGTAGAGAGATTTCCATTACTGACTGAAATAAAAGATCCAACAGCTGGGAAAGGGGGAGGGAGGAAATGCATTTGAATGTTTTAATCTGCTTTTTTCTTCTTGACACCATGAAGTCCACTAGTTACAGCTTGCAAGAGCTATTCTGCCACGTTCCCATTTGATACCTGGCTTTATTGTCTACACTATTTAGTAAAACTGTCCTGCAACRGTCCTGGTCTATTCAGCTTACTGTCTACCACACCTCTCAACATAGCATTTTACACAGGAAAACACAGTATGACAACAGTAACAGGCAGTTATGCCCTATCTGGAAAAAACTTTCCCCCCTGCTCCCCTCTGACCAGCAACAAAACATGAAAAAACAGCATAAATAGCTTGATCTTTCAAGTATGTTTAGCATAAGAAATAACAAAGGAGCTTCTGGGATAAGGAGGGGGTTCAAAGTTATTTCTATTTTATTCTTCAAAGCATCTACAGGGTGTTGCTTCTCTCTATTTCTCCCTCCCTCTCTCCTTTTTTTAATATTACCAAGAGATCAATTTTTTTGTTCTTTTTTTTGTTTTGTTTTTTTAAGCACAGGTGGGAGACAGCCCACAAAAGTCAAGTGTGGCTTTGATATCAGGTCACTATTCCTCAGACATAGAATTATCCACACCACCACCAATTTCTTCAGCATTTTTCCTCCATGCTACATCCTGTGAATTGTAAATCTGGGTGCAACACCCTGATGAAACATTCAGAAATTGCAATTAAGCAGGTGAAGGAAAACAATAAGGGAATTGTTCCTCATAGAAAGAAACATTACTATTACATTAACTTTTTAAGGGGTYGATAGATTCTCCTACAGAGGAAAATAAGCCAAGTGAAGTGGCTTCTCCACTATGCTACACTGAAAAGATAAAACTGTCACAGAGCCCAGGGATTTTGGTTTAATCAGTCATGTAGCTAAGCAGAAAAATTCCAACAGCACATGAGCTCCTAAAGTTTGTAGTAAATGACAACTTTCCAAATGTATTTTTAAACCCTAGTGACATTTTAAATGGTAACTGGTTAACTTTTAGAGAAAGAATTATGCTACACATTCTTGCATGTAAGGGAAAAGTCTCCAGACTGAGTAAAACTTTAATCCTGTCCGGTACTAGACAAGTCATAACTAAACAATTTATTCTTACAAGATTATGAAGAAGATTCCAAGACAGTCAGTTTATCCAATATGCACACAGATAATTGAGAAGTGCAAAGAAAATAAACACTTCAGCATTCATGAACATTCAATATGGCCCTTCTCCATTCTCACTCTATGGCAAAGGGCATCCTGGACATGTAAATATTGTCTTTTCTTTCTGTTGAACTACACAAATCAAGTGGGCAGTCTCTATCTTAGACCTCCTGTATTTCAGAAATCAATCCCAAAACCAAGCTCAACCTAGAGTTAGAAAACCTCCAGTTTTTCCAACAAAAATTTTAGTACCTTGTATCCACTGCTTAGCTAAAAAAAAGCAATAGCTGCTTCTTTAGAAGCTGCAGAATTGCTTTCAAGCTAATTTCTTGGCAATGATACCACTTTCTCAGTCTGATCAGTTAAGACTGGATAAATACTCATGGATGGTTCCCAAATGCTAAAACACCTTCTTAAAGTCTGCCTCAAATCCTTCCAACTCAGTCATACCAGATGCTAAGGACACCAGCGACTGTTTTCAGGGTATTTGCTTGCAATGATCTGACCCAGCCCCCACCAGACTTTTTTTTTTTTTTTTGTCCTTACCAAGGATACTTTAGCATTAACCTAACAAGAACAGCTGCATTTGTATCTTTTCAAGGTTATTTTAAAAACTAGCAGATCTGTAATACCATAAATATTTTTCTTCTCATTGCATACTGTGTATTTATTAAAATCTGTCAAAAGCTTGTGTTGCCTTGCAATATGTTTTTCCCTACTTACTAGCAATAAATCTGCATGGAGTTTCACTTCAAGGAAGAGTTTTATTTCTCAGTTGCAGGTGATATTCTCGGGAGTCAGAGACTGAAACAATTCCTTTCCAGTTGGTTTTCCCTTCAAAAACAAATATATTGCAAAATATTCTGCTTGCTATGATGTGCAAATACATCACATAGATCTTATAAAAACGGTTAGCATTTTGAAAACAGAGGAGAAGCCTAAATAGAGTAAAAGAAAATTCTTTATGTATAGATTCATATTTACTCACCCAAGTTGATGGGGTATGTCTCCCTTGAACTCCCCAGGATGCCATAGCTTATCAGTACAATATAAGGACACTAAATTGCCCTGCAATGGGGCAACACTTGCCCAGGAGAGCTGGAGGCACAAACCAGGAAACACTGAACTACACTGAAATCACTTTCATGAGCAGAGCACAGAGCTAATGTTAGAACAGTATTATTTAGAAAAGAGTTGGTTTGCCAAGCTCAAGTGAAACCACATTTTTGCTTGATGTGTGTTTTTCCTGCTGCAGAGTCAGTGGAGTCTTTCCAAAAGAATTTGCCTCCTTTTGAAAACAGACTGCTGCTGAAAGGTCCCAAGTCTGGTCCCAACAAGTTATGACTCGAGGACTAAAGCATTTATCCCCTTGCTACTAGACAATCCCCCTCACTCCAATCAAATAATTATCTTTCAGATCTGGTGAAAAAGCCATTGATTTGATTTGGTTTGGTTGGGGGGGGGGGGAGCAGAAAGCAGCTCAACACGAACATGCCTAAGACTTACATGATGGCCACAGTAAACTGACAACCCCATTTGATATTTGGTGCTGCTGGCTAGGGGATTTTATGCATCTCCATATAAGTATTTAAAGCTATTAAATAATCATACTTATGTACTCAGTTATCAATATACTGCTCAGAGCTTATATTCAGGCATTTTTACTACCATTAAATCCAAAGAAATGAGTACCACAGTAGACAGGGTTGTCAATATAACTTGAGGAAACAGATTTTCCTTCTGGTTTTCTGTTATCAGAAACATCCATTATAAAATGTTTGTGTGACAGGTCCCAACTTTCTACCTTTTCACCCACAAACACAACAGCTACAGTGTAGTGTAATTCACCATAATTCACTGTTAACAGCATCCTCACATACCCTGATATAATGTTACACGGCCAGAGGCACAAAAAAAGGTTCTATTTTCACAGGAAAAGTTTAGATTTGTTTGCAGTCATTCCCAGAACAACAACAAAAGGCAGAAAGAATAGAAAAAAAAAGCAGCAGAAGTCCTAGTAAAGTGTTGTTTTCAGATAGCAAGGCTAAGGTAGCAGAATGATGCACTGTTCTCAACAAGTATCAACAGCCACACATGCTCGTATTCTCACGCACGAGCATGTACTCCTTCCACAAATGTTTGAGAAACAGGAGTTTACTGAAAAAAGCTTTGACAGAAATAACAGTGAGGTTCGCCCATAGGAGTTTTCGCAGGAGGCGAACATCAGTATTTACACCAGGAATGCTCACAGGACCAGCAAGTTTGGGTATGGAAACAATGTTCAAACAATTATCCAATAAGCCACAGTGAAGCATCTGAATAGTGGGTTCTGCACCTATGTCTGAGACTTCCAAGGAAGAGAAGTATTAAATACACCTGGAAAACAAACACCATAGCATTACTTGTAAACACAACACCAGCTGGAAGAAGTAAGGATACAAACTTATCCAATCATTTATTCACTGCAGATTAGTCCTCCAGTTCCAGTTAGCGCTCCCACAACTTTCAGGGGTTTTGCAGCACTAAAAGGCAAGTTTGATCCCACACCTTGGAAACAAAGTGTTCCAGTAGATCCAGCGTTACTGGAAAGAAAGAGCTTGCACCTCACAGCTGCACTTACAGCACTGAAAAAGTATCCCTTAGTAAGAGATACTGGTGCTTTTGCTACCAACCTGGTACTGATTACATGGGTGCTAAGAGGCAGGGTCCTTAGCTACACTTATCCTGGAATCCAGCATCTCTTCTCTATGGAGATATAGCATGGAAAGAATTATCCCACATTTTCCACACTGCGTATGGGACCAAAAGTGTACAAGTCAGGAAGAGAATCTGGGTTCTGGTGCCCGGCATGGTCGGCTTGGTTTGCAGCATTCTGGTTTCCTAGGCTTGCACTATCTGCCACATGCGAGGTCTACCTTACACCCTATTTCACCAGCCATAGGACTTGGGACAGACACACAACTAGCCAGGTAAGAATGAAGGAAAGCCATGCTACATGAACTAGTTAGCTATGGAAGAGCCAAGTAGATCAGGATTGAGAATGGATAAAACTCAAGAGTTTGGAGAATGGGAGGGCTCCATTCCCTGGACTCGTTTACTAAAAACGGTCGAGAAACATTTAGCTTTTAGCCTGATCAACTTCTCAAAAGCCACTTGAGCTCCATCGGTTTCTTTTCAGCTTCATGCCTTTCCTCCACACAGAAGGTAGCCTGGGAGAAGACCAGGGCTCACAGCTGCAGTTTGTCAAATACAGAAAACAAGAGAGATTCACTCAAGTCTGAGCAATTCCTCTGGCCTTGATCTCCCTTTCCTTGGCCCTTCTTTAAAATATTCTCCAGATAACCTCCCACATATTTCTTTGCTCTTCTCTGGGGGAAGAGTCAGTTCTTCCACTGTTAGATATTCTAACTGTAAAACTGCTGTCTCAGGGTCACTGCTGGTGTTAGAGACAACAGCATGAGAAGCCCTGAGGCTACCTCTCTTGACCCAAGAAGTGAATCTTACAAAAAAGAGACAGTGAAAGAAGCTTAAAGTCCCACATCAGATCCTTTTTTTAAAAACAAACAAATAAATAACTATAGGTGAAGACTTGAGCTAAAAATCTACCATAACTATATTTTCCAAGAAGAAGAATCAGCACCAAAAACTCTATATGCAGAAGAATATATTCTTGTCAAAGATCTAGCAATTAACCCCTTTTTCCTCCCTTTAGAGTAAAAGCTGGTGTCCTGGACTAGCACAAAGTATGCCTGGACTGCTTCTGCAGTTAGAACGCTGATCTAAGGATAAATAAAAGGACTCTCTATATTATAACAAAAATGAGTCAGAATGTGTTTAATAAAAAACAGAAGGACAACCCAGTGCTTACACAAGATAAAGTTTAGGAAGGAAACACAAAGCCTTGATTTGTTTGTTGTTCTCAAACAATGATAAAGCTTAGAATAAACCAAAAACATTTTTTTCTGGATGTCTAAATATGGGTACCTTAAAATCAAATCTTCACAAATCCTGAACCCTTGTAACTCATGCCAGAAAAGCAGGCCTTTTAGTTTTATGCACTACGTGTGTTCTCATTAGGGACTGCATACAAGTTACTGTACATTAGTATAGAAGTACATACAATAGCATACATATCACATATTTTTATATACTAGGGCCAAACAGAAAATGAATGTTCATACTATCAAACCTCTAAGCACATTTTCAAACACATAAGGTACTCTTTTTGTTTTTAATGTAAGTCCAGAAATATTAGATATTTCATTTTTGCAGGACTCCACTGCCTAGAAGATGGGACAGAAAGAATCTACCAGCCTTCTAAGTAGTCCGGACTGAATGGTACTTCAGTGGGAGGTAGAAATACATAGCATTTGAATTAAAAAAATTAATAATCCTTCCAGCTTCTCAGTGGAGCTTCTTGGGTTCAGCCACGGTGAAAGAGATTTTACAGCACTTGACAAGCAGAAAGCATGTGTTTAATAATGAATAAATGAAATAGAGCTACAAGAACTCAAACACAGAAGGTAAACCAGGCTACAGTATTTCACAGCAAGTGTCAACAGAAGAGTGTGCTCAGACTGAAACAAATGAGCATTCCAAAACCTAGAGATATTCTTGTTGTCTGGGGAAACCACACATTTAGCAGCTGAACATCATCTCGATGCAAGAGGCAACATGCTGGGTTCAAAAGATTTGATTTCATTGCCTCTTGTTTCTGGTACTCTACTGACCTTAAAATAAGAATATAAGAGTAGAAGGTAATAATCTTTTTTTGGGGGGGAAATATATATATATATATATGGAGGTATGTATACACTAGGTAACATGTAATACACGGGCTCTGTAAGTCACAGTCCAATCTAAAGCACTGGTATGTATAACATTACATTCATTGGTATACATTCATGGGAGGGATCATTATTAAATACACATAAAAGTTAAATGCTAATTTTACGCATGAACTCTGCCTACAGGAGGTGAAAAAACATCAATATTCCTATTACAGATGCTTGAAGCAATGTTAGCACACAGTGGTAACACATATAATAATAACTGCAAACTATTAGGAATTTTTACCTCCATGTAATGCTAAAACAAGCTCAGGACAGATTTTCCATTACATGGAAATTAAAAAATAATAATAATAACATTTAGAAATGGAAGATTTTCCTATACTAGGAACATAACGTTACTGCTGGAGGCTTCTGTAACCCAGATACTAAATTTCCTCATGTCGATGCATTCAAAATGCTCTAAGCATTAACCTAATGCCCAGTTCACCTGGCCTGGCTCCATCTTGCACCAACAGATCCACTAATCCTCAGGCTGTGCAAGAAACTCCAAATAGAGCCATCCATTCTGCTTCTCACCCTGCAACTGTGGGACCCAAAAGCCACCTGGGAGTGCTCTGTACTTGAAGCAAGAGATTAGAGTTGAACTAACAAACCAGAATCAGGTCTTGGTCACATCTAAGTAAATGCAGTTCAACATAACTGAGCTGATGAGTTATTCAGAAACTGTAGAAGTGTAACGGATCAGAGTTGAGTGGATTTCCACCACCACCACCCCCAAGTTTAAATGACAGCAGGACAAATTCCACATGACCACACATTGTTGGGTTTGTTCTCTTAGACGACGCAATCAGATTATCCAAAGGTCAATTATGAAAACCCCTCAGTTCCTCAAGGGAGGGCCAAGTCTCTCCTAATATTTAAAGTTGTTTATCCAACTTGTTCAGTGTCCTTCAAGACACTAGGTAGTAAAACTGCACTGTACCAAACAATTCAGGTGGCTTCCCAAAGACGTATCAAGATCTTACATGTTTGACGGATTTTTCTCAGCATATTATTTTAATTCTTAATTCAGAGAACAGGACCTCAAGGCTAACGTACAACTTGAAACACAGCTTGGGTGGGGAGGTCCTTGCACTCTATCAGGTCTCCCATATATTTTAACAATTTTCTGTCAATTTGCCAAATTTACCACAATGGTATTCCTATAGAAATAAAACCCATGCAGCTCAGTGATACTACAACAGTTTTTCTTTCAAAGGTAACTGCAATGGCATAAATAAACAAATATGAAAATAACACCTTTATCAAAGGATCTCTAATTACATCACAGAGAACTAAAGCCCTGTGAGATTTGAACAGTATTTAGAACAGTCCCTTTGCCTGATCCATGAAAAATATATTTTAAGAGAACACAAAAATGCAAAGCACAACTGAGACTGCTTGCTTAACTCCTGCCAGGCT
The DNA here is from genome assembly GCF_003343035.1 of Apteryx rowi. NCBI lineage: Eukaryota > Metazoa > Chordata > Aves > Apterygiformes > Apterygidae > Apteryx > Apteryx rowi. The sequence goes on from NW_020450761.1 coordinate 2,958,155, forward strand.
TCTCATTGAAAGTCTGTTGTCTGTGCCAGTTCTTCTTCTTTATGCTCCAGGAAAAGCCAATATTATCACTTCAGAAACAGTAACATAGGGAGGTGCAGAAAGTTATTTCTCTTCTTTTTGCCAGTTCTGTCAGGTTGTATATCCCCTTTTGCATAAGCTTAGTTTTTTTTTTTTTTTAAAAAGTACTGTTAATAAAACAAAAATAATTAGCAGATGATTATTTGGCAAATCATTTCTGATGCTGGCTCCTCACAGACTGTGCATAATGAAATGGCTGGTCAGAGAAAGTAGTCCCCTCTGATAAGACTCCCTTACACTTTTACTGTTTTTTCAGTGCACTGAAGAATTAAACTAGTGAATCTTTTGTTCTCATCAAGCTCTGAAATCAAGCAGCACCATGCAAATTCATGTATCTGGCACGAAAGAGATCTAGAATTATAGAAGGAATTGTGCAAGCAGGGACACCTCCTCCACCAGCACAGCCCAGTCTACTCCAGCTCCTCCTCTGGGCGCTGGCACATGAACAAGTTGAGGTGAGGAAAGGTCAGGCTGTGAAGCTGCAATGCTTTGGCTACTCAACAGTAAAGCTTTCTGTATGCTGTATCTTGAGATATAAACATGCTAGCGTTCCTTCTTTCGTTAAGATCTAAGCTAACCTGATGCTCTATTGCATTTACACAGAGCAAGGGATCATTAGCACCAGGTAGCTCTGGTTCCCAAGCGAGCAGCACCTGGGAAGGCAGAGAGGATGAGGTCCCTAACACCATGTGTCAAGCAGAATTCACTGACCCCTTTCCGAGCAAACTTAATGCTGCTCCGGGGTGAAGGAAGAGCAGCACCGTACAAATCACATACTAGGGAGCAGTGGAAGATGGGAACACTTACAGAAACAAAAGGGTAGGCTGAGTAGCTGACTTGCCAATGTTTCTTTAAACAACACAGATGTCCTTAAGGGCAGTCTTCATTTCAAACAATTGTCTTCAATATTATCTTTAAGGTGACAGTAAATAGAACCCCCAAAAAAGAGAAAAAAAAATTCCAAAATAAACAGCTGAAGAGTTATAAAAATATAAAACAGGAAAGTAGAAGAATAATCTACATTGGGTGTACTTGTTAACCACTCAGGCTGAACCAAGACCTACTAAAATTGCATTAAGTCTACATTTGTGATAAATTAACACCATACAAAAACCTTCAGGATTTTAATTTCACACAATTTCACGCACATATAAACAACAGGAGATCAATCTAATAGTGTTACAGGAAAGATTTTAAAGGATAACATTACATGGTAAATATCACAGGAAGCTAACTCATCCTTAGGCTTTGTATTTTGGGTTAAATGTTTTCAAAACATTTGCAGTGAAAAAATATACTTCAAAGGCTTACAATAAGCATTTACTGGGTTTAATAAATCCTAGCCTTTTGACAAAGAACACAGTTTAACAACGAGAGGGGAAAAAAGGCAAGGTATTTTTAGAGCTAGCTTTAATTCTGCAACCACCCAAAATCTTTCTAATTTGAATATGCAAATTTTAAGAGTTGAGACCAGTACATCTTACTGTTTGCAATGGCATTCATAAGAGGCAAAAAAATAGCAACTATTTACTGCTGAAACAAAACACATGTCCCTGTTAAATGAGGCRCTTCTGAAGACTTTTCTTGGCATTTAGCTAAAGATTAAACACACTCCCTCCTCCAAATAATCAGCTTTTCAATCTTCAGTAGAGGCACCTACACAGAAGTCTAAGAACACTCAGCACTCACCTTCTCTAGCAGTTTGCCTACACTGTGCAGCTAAGCAAGGAAATGGTAGAAAAGTGGCTGGGAACTCCTTGTGAGGGAAGTAGTATAGATCACACCTGAGAAGCTCACAGGTCAACTCATTTGCAGAATCAATTATGTTAGAAAACGGCTACCCAAAGCAAAAAGTAAACCATAAAAATTGGGCAACCCAGCACAGTAGTCACAGAGCAAGCAATTATTAAGCTTTTTTCAATATTTTAGACTGCTCTGGCACAATCCACATCAGCTAATTATATGTAAATTGCCATGTTATATTTTAGTTCTTTAATTTTTCTTGTTGTTTTCCTTTTTCAACCCAACTACCCAGAGGGTTGGGGATAACGATGCCAGAGATGACTGTCCATATCATACCATCTTCCTTCCCTCCAGGACAACCATAACGAGTGCAGCACTCTCTTGAGATGCTAGCAATATTTAATTATCAAAGAAAGCTGCTTTGGCAGAGGTGGAAAGAACCCAAAGCCATACTAACAGTCCCATAATCGCCAGCATGAACCAAACTGTTTCCATGACATAAATAACATAGACCTAGAGTGAATTTCAATGAAAATCAGAGAACAAGGAAGCAGAGCACTAGCTACCTGGCTAGCTGAATCAGGTACAGTTGTAAATAGAGCAAAGAATAAATTGATGGCAGCCGTTTTTATATTTTATGCAGTTCTGCCCATTACCACCATATTTTCAGAGATACTGATATTTTTGTATTACCTGTGTAAGGGAAGGAAACAGAATTGGAGAAGTACACTATACACTGTGGGAAAACAGGGATACTAGTATAAGAGAAGGGGTAGACCAAAAATAAAAAAATAAACAAAATAAACAAAAAAACACAAGCCTTGACAGTAGTCTGCACACAGAAAAGTTTCCAGGGACTTGCTGAAACAGAGAAGATGTAACGACAGCAAAGAGGGAGACAGAAGGGTGGGAAAGGGAGCATAAAGATACCAATAGCGTATGCAACAAGCATGATCTTTCAGCACAGCATATACTGATGCTTCACAAAATAATGTGGGCGTTCCAGCCATTTGGGAGGAGAGAACAGAAAGCTAAAAGCCTGAACACAGTGCATTTCTGACACTTGCAAGGTGGAGATATGAACAGTGACATAGCCAAAGAAAATTGTTCATTATATTTTAAAAACATTTTTATATTCCAAGTATTAAAAAAAAATTGTATATTTTAAATTTGGAATAAGGATAGACCTACCAAGATGGTAGAAGTCATCACTGTTCAATGCATCAGTATCTACAAGCTTATCATTTCCTTAGATATTTACTGGCAACATCATAAACACCAAAAGATGAGATCTTCAGTTTAAGCTAGCCTCACTAAAAATCCAAACATCTATACTAACCTACCTTCATCCCTCCAAAGCTCCTCTAAATCTGCATCAATGCAGAAGCTCAAATCCACAGCTTTAAGATGCTATCATTCTCAAGCACCAGGCTCAAGTGTTTGTTAAGAGGTGAGCCTTTGAAAGGTTTCCCCCTTATCAATAGTTTTGTGTGAATAGTTTTGGCCTTGCTAATGGCCTTGAAGGCAGAGAGAGAGAAAAGCCTTTTCATTCACAGGTCAGCCCTGAACAAACACAGCAGTGCCCCGTCTCCCAATTCATATCAGGGTCAACAACCATTCAACTTCCTTAATCAGCTCTGAGTAGAAACTGCTCTGTAGCAACTGTATTACCACCTTGTTTTCCTCCTAGGCTCCAAGAACAGGTAGGTTTGGATAACTTAGTTCAAATCCTCAACATTTCATGAAGTCCCCCAAAAAGCAGTAGTTTGTCAAGATTTTAGGTACAAGGGCAGCATGCTGTTTTGTAAGAGAACTGAGGATGTGTTTAGAGAGAAAGAGAGAGGCATGTGCCTGAAATGCTTGTTACATAAAGACATGCTAGAGGCATGCTCCTTTGGCACGCTCCTTTTAAGCATTTAGGAGCATGAAATGGAAATGGCTTGCTCTGAGTGACCTCAGCTTCCTAAGCAGTGGCTATTAAAGTGCTTCCATAAGTCTTAAACACACTGCCGTCTACCTTGCAGAGAGCTAACCACCACTTTAATTGCAGAAAGGGGAAAAAAATTAATCTAGTTATTGACCTGTCTAAAAGCACAGACACAAACATAACCACTGCTTGAAAAAGTGATGAAGAATAGGAACTGCTAAGGGACTCTACTGCTTTCATTTTCCATCCCCTTCCTCCATCCCCATGCACACCGTTTTTAAGCCCATCCACTTGTCACACAGGCCTGCTACTACATGCAGGGATACAAGTGTCATTTATTAGCCAAGGGAACATGCTGCAGAATGCCCAGCACCCCAGAGTCAGGCCCACATTTCTCTCCTCCCCGGCCCCATCTTTTTTTTTTTTTTTTTTTTTTAAATAAGGGTCACTTTGCAAGGAAGATCCAGAAACATAACCCTTCCAGTTAGAAGCCTGTTCTTAGTTTTAACCTGCAGGCACCTTTGCACCAGTTAGACAGGCTTTTGTACTCTTAATTTGTATTCTTTCTCACAGGCAAATGACTCGGGATTCATTTGCAAGACACTCTGAAGAGTGGCAGCAATATAACAACCAGTAAGTGCTGTTCAGCTGGGTTGGGGGGAAGGAAGCGTTGTCCTCTTTGCTAGAACTCCTGTCCTTCCATCACTCTTCCAAAAGGCTCTGACCTGACTCTTACAGCACTATCACAAGCCCTCCACTTAGGGGAGTTGCTGCATCTCCCTCTCCATCTTGCACTACTTCTCTCACGTTCACCACCAGCAATATGACGCGTTCTCCTGACCTTTCACCAGCCAACAGCAATATGCTTCAGTTTGTTAACACTAAAAAAAAAATCACAACCTGCAGATACAAGGACCTTACTCTGTTATCCTGTCTCCCAGAAGCTGAGCAGTTCTTCACTCACCAAGCAGGCCAATTTTGTCAAGTTTCTTACAGGAGTATTGGGTTATCAAACTCTGGCTCATAAAATTAAATTTTCATAACAACAGTCTGTCATCTTAAATGTTCAAATTAAGGAACCTATCGTTAAAAAAAAAAGATACCACTCATGAGCTACTACAGAGTGGATGTTCTGGAAATAGAGAGAGATTAAACAGGAACAAGGGCAGAAATCAGCTTGGGGACTTTGGTAGCAATATGAAGAATATTTAGCAGCAATTATATTTAAAGAATAATTTTACATCCTGGGCCTGTAATTACTCTACACAGAATTAAATTGCCACCACCATGAGAAAAAATGAAGCAGAATTGCAGGTGATCCAAAGTAAATATCTTAATAATCAGTCAAATCAGTGGCCTTCCCCAATTTAACCAAAACAGTGGTTGAAGAGAGGGGCTCAGAGCAACAAAAAGCATTTTTCACAGTATGCTGCACTAACTTTTCAATTAGCAGATCCTGTGGCCTAGTTCAAACTTATTGTCCTCCACATCACTTTCAGTAAAGTGAACCACACTTCATGTGTGAGAAGTCCCTTTTCTTATATTAAGTATTTTCTCAAGCAGTGAGAAGAAAAAACAAAACAAAAAAAGGGACAAGGTTTTTGCATTTATATTGGTCCATCAAATAAAAATATATTGTTTCCTTCTAAGCCTCCTTTCTTTGGGGGGAAAAAAAAGCCATCAGTGGAGAAGAATGAGATACAAGAATTTGACCTTAATACTCATTTTTTATTTTTTGTTGCCAAATTTCGGGAAATTATATGGTAATATTCTCTCTTCTGCCGCTTTTATACACAGATTTCAATGCAAATCCTTGCTTAGGAAGGTTCCATTTCATAAAAAGTAGTGGCAGAGAATCAGGTACTCTAAAACAGAAGTACATTAGCAAACCACTTTGGTACATTACACATGCAGTAAAAGAAGTGGAAAGAGTGTGAAAGTTTAAAAGTCAGACTGGTTTATTGGGTTATGAAAAATTGATAGAGGGAAAGATCCCATGAACCATTTAGAGCCATAGTGGACTCCTGCTTCCAGCCCCTCCTTTTTTCCTGACAGCTATTCCAACTGTAAAGAGAAATCCAGAAGCTGTGAAGGCTGAGAAAGCGTTTACATTTCCTCTTCCCAGACAACAGATAAGGATATATGCATGCAGTTGGGTGTTCACATGAAAAGTATGTAAGAGAGAACAAAAGCAGGCACTTTCAGGGCACAAAAAGGCTAGTTACCTTTTCCTACATATATCAGGTGCCCGGAACTAAAGAAAGAGTGCAGGCAAGCTGCCCTTCTGAGGTAATCATGATACCATTCTCTCCAAGTGCACAAAAAATACACTATATTCTCAAAATGTGCAAGAAGCTTTCTACATTTGAACCAAGTGTCAAAGAAAACACACAGCTCTGCGCAGGGCTGCACTCAAAAGGACACAGAAGTGCCAAGACTGCAGAAAATCTACATTTTGCCTAGGTAGCCAGAGAAAAAGGACTGTTTCAGTTTGGTCAAAGGCCAATTTAATTAAGAGAGTAGATTAGATCATACCGTTAATGCAAACAAACCTGAGGGTAAGGAGCCGACTGCCCAAGCACAACCTCACAGAGAGTATTGTTATTATTATTCTAAATAGCTACACAAGTGTCAACCCTGATTTAAACACAAGACATAAGGTTCTATCCATAAGGGATGTTTGGAGTGAGGGAGAGGGTGGAAATAAAGAAGAGGAGGAGAAGGAGGAAAACTGGAAGTGGGGATTGGAAGCAGAAACTGAAGAAAGAAATGCAATTCCCAACCCCATCAATCCAAAGTAAAGAGAAACCTTCCTCTCAACTTACTCAATTCCATTGACTGGCCAATTTCTCTTCTTAAAAGTGGAAACATTTCAACAAAGATGATTTTAATATTTGCATGCATGACCGCAGTATCAAAACATTAAGACTGTAAATTTTCCCAAAGGTTAAAAAGTAACATTATAAATTAGTGTATAATATAAATGTAGATTTCAATAGAACTTGCACATAAATGAGTATTTTTTAAACAGTTTCTGTTTTGCAGCTATATGTCATTTGACAATATACATCTGCATAATGGGATTAATAAATTCTCTTTCCAGCAGTGCTCTTATTATTTCAGTTTTCTGTAGCAATCTTAATGGCCATAGTTCAATTGTTGTCTTATAGGTGCTTTGTAAATGTATTAAAATACATTTTCCCATATAAGTATTTTTGATTACCTCCTTTTATTTAGACTTCCTGACATGAGGGGTGTACCAACACCTACTTCCTTTCATCTTCATAAACACACACTTAAGATATATGTCATAACACTCAATGTTCTGTGCACAGAAGAGGAAACACCATTATTCTAAAAAATGTCCATATTTAACATCATTATCACACACCAGCTGTCATGATATAATGTGAGAAATTGCACACAGCTAATGTAAAAGTAACCTTGGATAACCCAGTGAGCTTCATGCTCTTAGTGATTTAATACATAAGTGAATATTTTTAAGGCAACACACTTGCACTTAGGTAGATACAGAAGTTCATCTCTATTCAAATGGAATATCATCGACAGATCAAGACAAAAGATGAGCACTGGAAAACAAATGCCAAAGCTTTTCATCCCAAAATAGTTAAGGTAGTGCAAAATGTTACTGTTTCCACATGGAGATTGCTATCCTTATAGCTGAACAGGCAGAGCAGCTTGTACAAGCTTTTCTCAGCTGCTTTGCTAAAGGCAGCCAGGTTGTTTAAGCAGTGTTCAGCAGCCAAACGGACAGCACACAGAATGACCAAGTTATTTTCTCCTTTAAAAGTAAATACAGATAGATTTTTAACAGAATGCCACTCAATAAATTAGTCTTTAGAAGTAGACTGTGAAGTCTCAGACCATACACACAGACCAGATATAAACCTATTTGACAGGAGCCAACTAAAAATTTTGTTTTAAACATCAATAGCAAGATTAAGTCTCAAAGAAAGTGACAAAGTGACTTCCAGTAAACCCATGCTGGGGCATACAGTACATTTCAAGGAGAGGTACCTGCCAAGTAGCACTGTGATATTTTACCACAAGGAGAATGTAAATAACCTTGGGGCAGCAGCATAACACAAATTCCTCAATGGAATTTCCTAATAAAGTGCTCTTGGTTACTACATCACACTATTCTGACCTGAAGGTTAGGAAAACATAAAAATAAGTGAATAAAACGCACCACCACCAACAGACCAACCATATATATAGACAGCCTAGTCATCTGCAGGAAGTATGATATGCCAATATTTCCTCATCTTTAACATCTAAAATAATTTTACTTTGGAAAGGAAAACTAATCTCAAAGGAAACTGGATAAGGAGTGTTCCCTTTTAGGAAAGAAACAAAAAGTAATAGGGAACCTGGAATTTTAGCCTGCCATGAACCGCTCCTGAAGACATTGGTATTTTAAAGAACTGGTCAGACGTGTTCAGTATGCAGCCTTTATCTTCTCTGTGATTGCAACTAGTTGAAATAAATTTGATAGGAAGAAACTGTATTAGGAAATATTGAGCAAAACACTATGCAAACACCTTATGGGTTTTTTTGGAGGGGAAAAAAAAAGAAAAAAGCACCACCATGAACACTGAAACTAAAAAAGCCCAATTTCCTATGGGGGTTTGTCTGTGGATGATAATCACTGAGGTCTGTGGGTTAAGAAACAACACAAAACACAAACCTTTCCCAGACACAGGGCATTCTGCCATTACCCCTTATGGTCCCAAAAGGTGGGGCCCTCAGGGGAGGGAGTAGATGTAAACTTTCTCCTTTTTCTGACTGGCTTTTTCATAAAACCAACAGTAGCATCATTACAACTGAGACTCTACATGCCCAGCAAAACCAGTTGCAAAGTACAGAAGTTATCAGTGAGAGGGAACACAACAGCCACTCAGGCATGATATCATAAGCCTTATTCCCATAGGAAACCAGGCTCAAAAAAACAAAACAAACAAACAACCCCCCCCCACACACACAAAGCAATCACCAATCTGATTACAAAATGGTCAAGTTCTTATTTACTTTAAGCCAGTAAGACTACTATTGTGAGAACTGCGGAGAATGCAAAAAAAGGTGGGATTCGCTCTTTGGCTAGCACTCTTCTGCCTCTGGCAAAGGGCACAGGGAGACAGCTACAGCTGCTCACTGCAGGGCTCCCTTGCGGTTGGGCTACCTGTGCCCAAGGGCAGCTCTGAAATGACAAAGGTGCGCAACTGGGTGCCAACTACTGGGAAAGACCTGGGGGAAGCCAACGGGGGCTCCCCACTTCACTCCAGAGCTGCAGTTAAGCACACACCCTGGGCCTTGGTCCTGGCCCGAGCCCCGCTGCAGCTACGCCTGCGCCTGGCCATGTCCCTGGATGATGCTGACCCACTGACTCGCCTTCCTGGCTTGACCTCGGACCTGCCTCCGTGCTCTGGACCTACCTGGCAACCGCTGCAGGGTGGCTGCCCTGGTACCGTCCCTGATCTGCTCTCCAGTCCTGGGGTGACGAGACACAACCCAGTGTATCAGCTGCAGATAAGACACGCTTGCCATGTTTACTGGCTTATATCATTATGACTAATTGAAAAACTAAGTAACTGCAAATTGAGATTACTGAAGCAGCAAGCTTATGCAGAGTAAAAAAATATCTGGCTTATATCATAACTTCAAGTCACAATTTTGAAACCCTGGCACCCAAAGCTGAGCTCCTAAACCCACTTTAAGGCAAACATGGACTTGATTCACCAACTGCACTACGTTAATGTAAGGGCCTGATTTCAAGCAACACCATGGTTTTTGTACTTTTTTCTTCGTTCTCAAATTCTAATTTCCATCTTAATTATCAGAGGAATTTGCTATAGCGCAATGACTTAAGTAGATAGTTGTACTCATACTCCAATACACCAGAAGTCAAGTGTTTTTATAGCTACCTGCAAACTGCAGTAATTTTTAAATAATCTCCCTTTCTGAAAGTGTTACTGATTTTTCTGGATTTTTCCTAGGAAGGAAGGATAAGAGRGCATTTAATTAAAGCACAGACTTGGGAGCCAGGGTTGTGTGCCAAGCTCTGTGATCGACTTCCTCTAAAACCTTGAGTACATTCCATCAAAGCTCGGGGTTTAGCTAGACTGAAAACAACTGGCATTTTCCACTATAAGGGCTGGACCCACTGCACATTACCTAATTTTCTTGTAAACATCCAACTATTAATAAAATTAAAAACAAAACAATCTCAAAACAATTCATTATTATACATGCACTCAAGAGACCATGTTCAAAAGAACATTAACATTTCAAAACTAAGCTCTCTGGAGTCAAGGAGCGCTGGCATGAAGGTTGCCCATGCAATCACATTTAAGTCCTCTGGTGCATTCACTTAAGGATATAGTCTTTAATTACCGAATTGCTTTTGCCGCCAACACTTCATTCAGCATACAAGGCATAACAATTCAAGACTCGGTTTTACCCTCACTGGCCAGTATGTGGCCATATTCATTATTTATTGACTGCTATTAAAACCATGCTTGCAGTACAAAAAAAATCTTAATTTCCTTGGGGGCTTTCCTGTGGTGTTTATCATTAAGCGCACACATATTTCTCAAGCAAGGTCATTTATTTTCAGCAACACTCTTTTGAGGAGAGAAGGGTCTACCTCTTCTATGTCACAGATAAGAAACACAACTGTACAAACAAGAGTGTGTCAAGACAATAAACCTCCACTAATCTGGGGTATATCCAACTTAAGGCGTTGCTGGTATCATTTCTTCAGAGCGCTCTCCATTTCAGAGAGCTCTGTATCCTCAAAAGGAAACACAGCCCCCACTGGTCTCAGCCACAGCACTTAGCACTTCTGCAAAGAAACCATATAAAATAAAAGACACACACATGCAATTAGAGAAATTTTGTGAAAAAAAGGGCATTCATGGTTTGTACAGCTTCACATAAGGACTCTGTAGCAGAAGTAAAGATGAGATTCAACCCTGGCAGTCAACAGTCAGTTTCCCTAAGCATGAAAACACTCTCTTTCTTGCAATATAAATCCTCTGTGTGTTTGCATGAAAGAACAGATGGTTCTACCAGACAACACCCCCTTCAGCAATTCACCCCCAGAAAGATTCACCCCATACATTAAAGACAATATGCACAAGAACTGCTCACTAACATGTGAACCTCTTAAAGAGGGTCCCTCCCTTTCAATACCTTTCCAATTATAAAAGGTTAAACTCCTCACCTAAGAGCTCARGAGATCAGACTTTAAATGAGACATGAATGATCTGAGTCATCATATTTAGGCATTTTACTACTGAGTAGTACATCTCTCAGAAACTTCACTGAGGATTCAAAGCTTGACATTCTTTTGGTCCCACCAGCTCTGAAGAGTATTACAGTATTTCCACAATATATTTCACTATCGATAACAATAATGATTTTGTAGAAGTCAAAAAGTCAATCAAGTGTTACTGCTTCGGTGAAACTGTCAGCCTCCCCTGTAAACAAGGCTTTCAAATAAATAGCGATGATCAATCACCATTCATATAGTCAGCCTATTTCCAGTACAGAATCAGAAACAGCAGACTCAGGAGCTATATATAAAAAGGGTAGATATTACGCAGAAAATATTTCAAATGCCTTAAGTAGCTGTTCTCACTAAAAAGTAGACTACTATTGACAGTCTTACTGCACTGGGATAAGCTACATGCACTTTATGAAGATAAGTCTTAACTGATGAATAAGCTGAAGGGTTTTTTAAAGACAAAATAGAATAGCTACATGGGGAGGGCACATAAAATCTGTAACTACAGTCTTGGCAATGAAACCTTCAAACATGCAATAGCATTTTTTTGAAACAAAGCAGCAAATTTCAAACATCTCGCAAAATATTACAGCAGCACTATCGTAATTTGTATTTGTTAGCCTAGTTCTCCCAATACAGGGGCATCGAAACAAAGAAGAAAATGAAGTTCCATCTCTTTTTGCACATCCAAATATTCAAGATCATACACATGCATACCAGCTCATTACTACATCTTTTTTCTTATCAAAAGAGGCCAGCAAAATTACTCTTGAGAAAACAGGAAAGCATACTTCAGTGAGATTAATTTGACACTTTCCTCCACTACAGTTTTAGAAATGACAATGGAGGATCCCACACAGCAAGCATTCCTTTTAAATGCAGATGCACGACTTAACACAGAATACTAAAAAGTACAAATAGTCATTTGAGTTTAAAAAGCACAATAGCACTACTGTTATTCTGCACTGCATAACAGCCTCAGAAGATTCTCAACAGATATATAGTTCTACATGCTTGATTTTGCATTTCTTGTCCACTCAAAATTCCTACTGATGTGAATGGGAAACCTAAACAGCAAAGCCAGCAAACTGTTTTAGAACACATTCTAATAATAATTTCTTAGCACCAATCTACAACACTATATCCCACCCTGAACATAATCCTGTGATGCACGTGTGTACATGTGCATGCTTGTACACACACAGAGACTTGCTGTGCAAGCCAGCAAGAAAGCAGTAACATTTGTAGTTTATAGTACATACACAGTACAAAGAATTTTTCAAGGGGAGAATTAATGTCTTATGAAAAAATACTGGCTACTCCTCCATAAATTTAATCAGAGTCAATATATCATACTTACCAAGATTTTGTTATCCACTTTATCTCCCTTGGTTTCTAGCTTTACTTTCTTCTTGACTGAAATTTTGATTTTCCTCCCAATAACATCCTTGACACTTTCTGAAATAAAAGAAAATACCTTCAAATACTTTCATCATCAACACGAGAGGGGAAACAAGACACCACTGTCAAGCTTTCAAGAAGACTCAGAGCTATGTTGTCCAACTGCTGCACTCATGAAAGTCTCATGAATGCACATCAGTACTAAACACACTATAAAACAAATATAACTTTATAAAGTATGTCATCTACAAAATAATTTAAGCCTATTATGATGAGATTATAGATTTTATATGCCAATATTCTAAACCTAACTTGATATTTCTTTCCAGTGCTAGTTACATATCAAAAACATTCCTAAGACAAGCCTCAGCATTGCTCAGCTCTACTCTGGGAAAACATAACAATTCCCCATTCATCATTCTAAAACACAGCGAGCAAAGTTTGCTGTTATTTGAACCTGAAAAGCCTGTTAAAGTCAATTAACTACTTGTATTGCAAAAATGCTAGCCTTTTATTGTTAATATCAGGGAGGCCAAATGGGTCAGATAATGGAAAGCCAAGTGCTCGTACATTTAAGCTGCAATGCAAACCAATCAGACTTCCAGGTATCAACACCTGACAGCTGTACAGTGAAGGCTGTGAGAGCCAGTATTGGTCCCAGTCCAAGTCCAAGTCCTAATGATTACATAGCCACCTCACGGGACCAACCCCAAAATCACATTAATTGACATAATATTTCATACATATATATGTGCGCACGCACACACACATATACACACACAGCACTCTCTGCCAAGTACTGAATGAACATATTGACTAACCAGCCTCTCCCCTAAAGGTCTGAACCTGGCCAGGAGGGAATGCATGCGCATGGAACTGTGTCAGAAATCTTATACAATTACTAGCACTGATGTAATTGCTAGACAAACACAGGAGTTCGGCTAGAAGAGCCAATCTCGCACCTTCCACAAGTTTCATTCCCAAACCCCTTAGAAAAAGGAAGAGAAATCTTTCAAACACATGAACATCCTTCCAGCACTACAACTGGAATCTCCAGAAGGCAAGTCTCCACCTCCCCCCCCACACACACTGCATGCTTATACAGACATAAGTTTAAAGACTAAAATTCAGGATAATAAGGTCTTCCTAAGGCTTTTACAATATTTCTGCGGCTTTTCTGAACAATTTTCATTTGACAGTCAGAATAACTGACTGAATCAAATAACACATCATTTATGAACTCTGCCTGGAAGGCAGAAGGGCGTGAAAGGCAAAAATAAACCTGGTCAGAGTGACTCTCTGCCAGAAAGAGCTATTTCTGCAAAATCTGAATGTTTTCCCTAGGAATTTTGATTTGCCAATGAGGAAAGAAAAGCTCCTGGGTAGCAGTGGCTTGCCCAGGGAAGCTGCCCCAAGTCACAGGCAGCCCTGTGGCAGGCTGCCAGAGTGCCGGGCTCCCAGGGCAACTGCTTGGGAAGGAGCCAGGTAAGCAAAGCAGAAGGGGAAAGTCCAGCCCAATCCTCCCAATACAAGCCGGGTTTTGAGACTTCCTCTCTTAAAAATAATGCCTGTTTCTGGTATTTCTGTCCCTGTTTGGGAATTTAAAGGACTTTAAAGTTTACCACACATTCTTTTTCATAAAGGAAAGCCCTATCTCATCGCAGAAAAAAAAGGCATTGTGCTACTATCCCTACTACTTTACCTCCACCCCCAGCCTTTGCCTTTTGGTTTCTTCTCTCTAACAAGCAGCTCAAGGTACTGCATCTAGCAGGGGACTTCCTCCTGAAGCACCTGGAGTGCGGGAGAGCAGCCTCCTGTCGTCTCCACTGGCTCTCCCACAGCTCCTAAAGAGCAGCAGTGCAAATGACTGCAGCTTTTCAGCCTCACCACTGTTACTTCAAAAAGTGATAGGGAGAGAAAAGGCCTGGGAGCTAAGACTCAGGGAAGCATAAGGCTGTGTCTGCCAGAAAGGGCTAGAAACACTTCTTCAAAAAGTTAAGATTTGAATTTCACAGATTCTTCCTAAATAACAGAGAAAAATTCCTTGATATTGTTGGCAAGCGGACTTTTGAAGTAGTTTTTCAAATTAAGGGATGGAAACATAAGCTTAAGGCTCATATTTTCAAGTGCTCATTAATTTTTAATGCCTCAGACTAAGAGTGCCTACCTTCAGACACTGACAACTCAGAAGAACAGATCCAGATTACTAGATTTTTTTTTAAATTATGACCTAAGCGACCTGACAAAGGTCACACAGGAAGTGAGTAACAGAACAAAAACTGCAGTTCAAACACTCCTATTCCTAGTCTAATCTCTGTGTCTAATCACCAAGTTTTATGGCACATCCTTTCATACTGTTCTCAGAACACAGGGTTATTCCAAAAAGTCTACTTTAAAAGTTCGTTTTTGAAATACTAACACGCTAATACTAACTAACATGCAGACACCAAAATACTGCTATAAATCAAATCATCCACGTGAACAGATCCACATGCCCCTGAAGATCCCTGACAAAGCAAGGCAGGTGACGGTGCGGTGGCAGAACTGGGGCTAATTCTTAAAACTGTGTAAAGCCATAGAGGATATAATCCCCTAGGATGCTAAGCTTTGCTCCTTCTCTTAATGCGCCACACCCCACCTATCACATATCAGCATAAGTGCTCATCATGAATCTGCACTGATCATGCATTAGCATCTCAATACTTAAGCATATCTAGGCATTTTAAAAAAAGGAAGAGATCCCGGTTTTGATTACACCTACTTCTACTATACACTCAGCTTCTCACCTTTTAGTAGTCAATCTATAGGCTAAAGCTAGTAATTCCATGTTTTGTTCATTAAAAGGACTGCAAACTAGAGCTACTTAGTTCATACAGAAAAAAAGTCTGTGACAACAGCAGCTTTTCATCCAGATTGTTACAAAGATTTTCTAAATGTTAAAACAGGTTCCCACCAATAGCACAGGCTGAAGAAATCCAAAGAAAAGCCACAGTGTACGTGAACTAAGTCAGGTCTCCAAGACCTGTGTTTGATGCAACATGTATGGTGTTGCCTGACAAATCCCTGCTCCCATCTGTCATTAAAGCAATTCTCCAAGTAAATCATTCCAATGTAAATGAGATGCTGAGATTTTTCTTCAACAGGCAAAACTGCAACTAAAACCAAAAGGAAGTTTGGCCTGAATAAGGTACCCAGGGCTAGGCCTAAATCATTAGCCCCCTATCCCCAGATGACACTGGTTACCAACGTACTTCGTGAATTATCTATTTATTAAAAGCTCCCAAATAGTGACAACAGCAGTTCCAGTGTCCTCACCAGCAGCTATGACTCCTTAAGTCTGTACTAAAGGATATGGGGGGGTTGTTTGCACACAACCGCATAACTTTAATGAAAATACCCTCTCTCGTTCACATGCATGCACAAGGAAAAAGCTACAAACGAGTTTTAAAAAATCCGAAGCCCAGAAAAATCCAAAGCTACAGCTCCGTGAAACACCATCCCTCGGCTCGCACCGGGCCTGCCACCACCGAGTGACAGCGCGCGTGCTGCCCTACCCAAGGGGCGCAGGAGGCAACAGGCGAGCCCGCAGCTTCACCGGGCATTTCCCTGCCTTCGCCCGCCCAGGAGGGTCGCCCCATCCCAGCCCCTTCCCCAGCCCCGCACCGGGGCCGCGGCCCCGCTCGGGCCCCCCGGCCCCGCAACGCCTCGCGCTGCTGCCTCCCTCCCCCCGCAGCGGCGGGGCCAACGGCCAACCGCCCCCCGCCTGCCCCTCCGAGCCCCCCCCGGCTCCACAGCCTCCCCTGCCCC